>NC_054748.1:27485670-27785670 GCF_018143015.1 Lytechinus variegatus | reverse complement strand
TTAGTGCATTAGATATTCATTGCTGCAACTTATTTCATTATAATGGAGACATATTATTCACACAAGTATGAAATAATGAAAAAAAGCCGTGATTTTATTTAACATAAGAAAACGGAAAGTGGGGATGTGACGTTATCAGCCTACCTAATGAATATTCATGACGACTGTTTTCACAAAATGGTGCTAAACTTTAATAACTTGCAGAAAGAGTTGCGATATATAATGACAGCACAACCCAAACCATTTTAAATTTTCTGAGAAAATTATTATGTAGGAAAGCTGCTCGCATACGACGTCACAAATCAAATAATCAAAATTCTATCAACTTTTTTTTATTCTCAAACCTTCACCAATAATTTATTTCATTATTTTTCTGCTATTTCTAAAATAAACTTTTGTCAGAGTGAACTTCCCCTTGATTTATTTATTTATTTATTTATTCAGGATGACAAGATCAGTTAAAAACTGTTTTACATCATGGTCCTGACATTAAAAACATAAATACATGTAAATCAACAATATATTATAGATGAGATAAAAATCAAAGTAATATCTATTATGTTTAAAGTGATACAATGCAATACACGAACATTTACCGTATGTTATACAAATGTAATTAAATTTAAGTATTTAACAACCGAAAAAGTGCACGATTCAGGGACGAAATGTATGAATTAATGGTTACAGAACTATATAGAAATCGGTAAAACTCAGGATAATAAAACATATTCATAAGTTGAACACTGATATGAGATAGGAATAAAAAAAGTGGTATAATTTTCATTAAAGTATGAGAATACATAACACATGTGTTTCATGTATTTATGAAGCAAACTGAATTATAAAATATTAAAAAAATTGATACATAATAAATTGTAACGAATTACGACAAAGATATAGGTACTAAAAAAAAGAAAACAATGTTTGGATCGAAGTGTATTTGAACAAAATGGTAGGTTTAGAATGCTCGAATTTACTATTGTGAAATTATTTCACACTGTAGACGCAGCGACTGTGTCGCAAATACTTTGTTGACCCCGTAGACTATGTGAAAGTGTGTGCGTGTGGGTGTGTGTTGTATTTGAGTTTTGTCAGACGTGTATCAATCAGATATGATTATTTACGTCTGGGACCGACCTTTAACGTCACCGTCCGAAAAACGTGACCAGGGCTCGAACCTCTGCATCAATTTGTAACTTCCACACAGCTTGGATTACAGGCGCACGCAACAACGCCTAAGTGTGGTTTACACAGAATACTGAAATTTAAAAGTAAAGGTGCTTCACAGGGTTAAATGCTCAAATATAACAGTGTGAAAATAATTTCACACCGTAGACGCCGCAACTGTGTCGCAAATACTTTGTTGACCCCGTAGACTATATTATAGGGTGTATTTGTACATGCATATCTTAATTCTACAGACTTTTATTTTCTATTTCGTGATACAGACCTAAAGGAATATATCCCCGTTCCCATACACTATGAAGATTATCATAAATTAAGCACCACTGAGTGCATTTCCCCCTGTAATTTGTAGGTATGTACACTGAAAAGAAAAACGGTGTTAATTTAACACATGCCCGGTATCTATACACGGCAATGCAATTCAATTTATTTAACATCTCTTAATAATGACAAACAACCCGCAAACAACATATCGAAATAATATACAAAACAATAATCACAAAAACAAATGAAAACAAAACATGGCAAAATATTATCACAGAGCTAATAGCTCTATGCTATTATGAAGCAGATGAAGTTTTCTTTGCGTTTATTTGTAGCTAATTACATGTGAACCATTCTTCGTAAATTTTCATCTCATTTTGTAGTTCTTGTTTCATATATTTAACATTATTCCCTGATAAGAAAATACTTGTATCGTCTGCCAATTGGATCACTGACGTCTTAGAACTTATATTTTGAAGGTCACTGATAAAGATAAGAAATAGTATGGGTCCAAGTATAAAACCTTGAGGAATACCTGTAATTATAGATTTAAGAGAGGAATTTATGTTTCCAGTGGTAACATATTGTTTGCGGCTGCTTTTAAACCATTCTATGACTAACCTCCTAATACCATAGAAGTACAGTTTATCAAATAAAATGATATGGTCCATACAGTCAAATGCTTTCGACAAATCAAGGAATATTCGAATAGTTATTTTCTTCTGCTCAAATGATTTTACTAGTTTCTCAACTAATTCGATGAAAGTTAAATTGGTGTAGTATAATATGTCTGTAAAGCGCTTAGAGACGTCGTCCCGATGTGTTAAGCGCTATATAAATGCGGATTATTATTATTATATTAGTAGCCTTGTCTGAAGCCGTATTGTTTTGATAATATTTTTCTTATTTTTCAATGAAATTAATCTTTTACACAAAACCTTTTCAAATATTTTAATGAACACATTCAATACAAAAATGGGACGATAGTTATCAACACTGTCCTTATTCCCGTTGTTATAGACGGGTATAATCAAAGCAATTTGAACTCCCAGATGATTATACATAATGGGTGAAAAATTATGTAGTTGATTTAATTGATGCAGAATGATACACATCAGAACCTTGGTCAGAATTTCACTTTCTTTCGCAGCGTTAAAGATAAATGGTCGATGTTTTCTTGAAGCTGTTTTATACATTACTTCCAAATGAATAGAAGTAAAAAATAAAAATAAAGAAAGACTCAACAATCGTTGGAGTATCATAAGTCTGATTTCCATCGCTATTTAAATTACTAATATCGCAACGTTTCTTTTTATTCTATTCCTATTTCATTAATAACTTTTCATGTTACTTTGGAATAATTTTTAAGTTCTTAAACTTATCAGTATACTACTTGCGTTTTGCACTTCGAATTTCATTGCTAACACTACTGTATTCCTATGCGTTTTATAAATTCTATGATTAAAGTCGGTGGGATTTTACGATTATTTGATATAAAATATACTGTCTTCCTCTTACACATACTCTTCAATGATTTGTGAACCGTCGTTTATTCCTTTTACAAAGGATTTTAAGGGTTTTCTTTGGTAATTAAAGGAAATCACGCATCATGAAGTGATTACATGCAAAATCAAGTTGCTTGTTGAAGTCGTTTTCATTATGCAAAAAAAGACCATCTAGTTTCCTGCAGTTATAGATCTAAGTTAAAAATGTCATATTTTCGATATGTGTCTTGATGGGAATTCATCGAATTAATTAAATGCTTCTATCGAGAATGGTAAATTGGGACGATGGTCACCTGATACTTCACCATTTCAGCCTTGAATGCGTCCCCCACATTATAGAAGCCATATTATGTAGCCTTCATTATGTACATTGACCATCAAAATGGCGCAAGCTTTGTTCACATCACTTTTGGTGTAATAATGAATGAATTATATAAATGCAAACATCATTACCGAACACTGAATTATAATGTCCCTGGCGCTTTTTTTATCATTGTGTTTTACCATATAATGGAAAGCACGGTAAAATAAAGGAGGAGAGAAAGAGAAAAAACGAAAAGAGACAGGGGAGCGAGAGCAAGGAAAAGACAGGGGGAAAGGGGTGGCATGATAAACCAAAAATATTTTGATTGCACCATATATGTCGTATCGTAAAAAATTCATTTAGAAAAATATTTATATATATATTTTGACATTTTTTATCCCGAAAATCATTTTTTTTTATAGATTTTGACATAATATTCAGAAAATAATATATTTCAACCTCCTATATTTCATTTTCTTTCCTTTTTTTCTCTCCTTGTTTTTTTTTTTGGGGGGGGGAGTTGTGAAAAATTTGGGGAGCAAGCGCTCCAAGCCCCTGTACGCATCTGGAGAGAGGGGGTGAGACTGTGACAGAACGACTGAGAGAGGGAGGGGGAACTTGGAACGCGTTATGGTTAACGGCGTTGATACCTAAATCAAACAAACACCAGAAAAAAACGGAGTATTGCTTAAATGTGAACATATATAAAGATACAATTCCTCTGAAATAGGAATCAGACAAACTTTTAAAGATATCTTTGGTATTTCCCCTCTCTTTTTTTTGTGAAATGGGCCGAATATGCCATATTTCTTTGTATCACATATATCAAATCAATGGTACACTGTAAAAACTGTGGTGTTAAAACTGACACCAGTTGGTGTTAATAGAGGACCACACCCTGAGGTGTTAAAATTACACCCTAAAGATTGAACATAACAACAAAGAGTGTAAATGTAACAACCAAAGGTGTTGTAATAACACCTAAGCACCACCAATTTAACACCGGTGTAAAATAACTGGTGTGGTCCTCTATGTACACCGGTTATCACCACAGCTTTTGCTGTTTAATGGCATAAAACACACAAAAATACCGAAAGAGGTCTCTTGATATTTAAAGATTAATGTTTGAATTCTCTCAGAGAATTAGCAGTTGAATGAATTTTCAACAGGAAGTAAGATGAGATATGTACTTTAGATGACACACCATTAGGCCTATAATTCATACTATCGACCCTTCATCAAACTGGTAAGAGCTCTTAATACGGAAAATTAGATTATATCATTGATTTACAATAACTTATATATATCATGTTCTATCGATCCTTTCTTAATATTTTTTTTACATTAATAGTGCACTGTAAAACTGTGGTGTTAATAGAGGACTACACCCTGAGGTGTTAATGTTACACCCTAGAGATGAAACATAACACCAAAGAGTGCAAATGTAACAACCAAAGGTGTTGTAATAATACCTATAGGTATTAAACTAACACTGTCAATTTAACACCGGTGTAAAATAATTGGTGTGGTCCTCTCTGTACACCGGTTAACACTACCGTTTCTGCTCTGTGGCAATCATCCACTGCCCAAACCTCCTTGATATTGCATCTGAGGTGTATGTTTAGCATTATTCGATACATACAAGATGTAAATACAGATCAGGTGGCTCACAACTTTTGATATTATCTAAAATCGTCGCAGAGGTGGTCACGGTTGCCTGACTAGGCATTTAAAAGTCCGGGGGTGGTATTCTCTAACTTTGTCATAACTTTTGTCATAAATTTTGTCATTTCTCTCCGAGATGTGACACCGCTATGATTGTCACAAATCGGTATTCTGAACATTGTCTTTTCCCTGTCATATCTCTCAAAGTTCCCACCCATCTTTTCGGAAACAAACCAATCAAAATCATCGTTAGTTCCCAGTTGGAGCCCTTCTAGCCAATAGGAAAGCCCCGTGGCAGGTAGGGCGTATCCCCAAAACAGTTGCTGGCATCGCGCAACTACGCGTATATTGATGCGCTTAATTACAAAGAGAGACAGGGAGCTGTGAAGAATTTTAAAGGAGAAGTAGAAAAGTAAGGAAAACAGAGAAAAAGAGGAGGAATAAATATGTAGGGTCTAACTAATTGTAGCATGAAAAAATAATATTGAAAATTGTTGTCATGGAAGATGAGTGAAACTAATACCACAAGCTAATCTAAATTATATGATTATTTGCTTGACATTCAGTCGGCAGGGTATCGGGATATTTGGTACTAAAAGATATGACAAAATTTATGACTGCTACCCCCCTGTCATAACTTTTGTCATATCTTTTGCTTGTATAAAAGGATTACGCGCATTTAAAGCCGCGTATTTTTGCTGCGCGCTAAAGAGAAGAGACAAAATTTATGACAATTTTTGTGACAAAAGTTAAGACATCCACCAGAATACCGACTTTGTCATATCTCTGAGATAAGATAAAATATAGAGAAAAGACAATGTTCAGAATACTGCCCCGGGGTACGATCCCGGCCCCGGTACCTATGCCGGTGAGAATGGTATTTAAAATGCTACATGCATTTTTGGTAACTAGGTGTGCACTCGCTCAATGAAACACACAGACACACACATGACCGTTTTAACAATATTGACAAGATAATAGTGGTGTTAACGTTGTTGCTCCACCTGATATTTGGGATTTCTTAAAACACAAAGGAAAAATAAATTGATACGACAGCACCATAAATACAAGATTTCATATATATACTTGTATCCTCTCTCATCTTTACTGCTTGAAGATTCACATAGATTGGTTGGCGCAACCCCTATTATAACAAAACATGAAGGTATTAATGAGAAAAAGTGGATCAGGAAAAATGTTTTCTATCCGTTCCTTGATTGTTTCAACTTGGCAAGGATAGCTCGGCAATCTTTCCTGAAGTTTGCGTTGAGGAGAGCATAGACAAAGATACTGACAATGTGATTAAGGGTGCGCAACTGATAACAGAAGGAGATGATGACGCCCTGTGATGCCTTGCTGCGGTATGCAGTTACCTCTTCATCGGGGACGTTGGTTAGGATGAAAGATGGCAGCCAGGAGAGGATGAGGATCAAGTTTGTTCCAAGCAACATCCTGGTCATGAGGCGTTCTTTCCTTTGCCGATTGCGATTCGGATTGACGTTGACCCTTGGAGTTGGTTGGTCCTGAACGACGGAAGCTGCAGGGTAGGAGGAATACTCCACTGAAGAAACAAGTTGAAGAACTCTCCCTTCTGTGTGACCCTTGGCGCGCAGGAGATTAGTGTTTCCAACGACTGGTAAGTTTCCATTGGTCGCTGCTTCTTGTAGAATCCCACTGCTGCCACCGCGCTGGGCTGAAGTGGTCGCCATCTCATGGAAATCACTTATACTTGTTCCACTCTGCTGCGGAAGAGCAATCTGACCTTCTCCTGCTCTCGCCCCCAAACCTCCCGCCTTGCTGATAGCGAAGCAATTTCTTTGGCGATCCGCACCTTGGTTTCCCTGGACACCATTTCCGGTAAGTCCCTCTCTGACCTTCATTTGCTTGCGGATCTCCAGATAGATCCGGACATAGACGCACGAGCAGATCACCAACGCCACCAGGTAGGACACAGACGTAAAGATCTCATTGCTGATATCCAGCCAGTCGGGACCCCCACGATAGATGCATTTCTTAACCGCGCCTATCTGCAAGTTCTTCACGTACAAAGCAAATTGGAAATTGCCAGACACCGCCAGTCCTATACTGGCCACGATGACGACTAAAAGCTTCCGAGGGTGAGACCGCGACTCTAGGGGTCTGCAGATAGCCATATACCTGTCAAGTGCAATACAGGTTGTCAAGTAAAGTGCTGAAAACGAAAAGGCACGACTCCCGTAGATGCTGGACTTACAGACGAAAGCGTTGATGACTCCACCGCCCAGGGATCGAACGAGATGAACAGGGGCTATGAGACAAGCACACAGGTCTATTATGGAGAGACTGAGTATCAGCAAGGATGTGGTAGTTTTCCTCGATTTCTTTGCAAACACCCAAACCACCAGAGAGTTCCCAGGCACTCCGATGACAAAGATGATCGTAAAAAGAGAAACTGCTACGATAGCTGATGCATCCATTCTCGACAAACCATCCTTCAAAATGAAATCAAAGTTCCGTCCTCCTATCCGCGATCATGTCATTTGATCCTTTTCTATCTAATGGAAAAGTAGTTATTGGAGCACGCACTGGTTGTTGGGATACAGGCAACTCGTAAATTTTCTTAAAGGTATTCCGAAATCTGTAATCATGACCGACGCACTATGGATCTTCTTTAATCGCAGTTTAAAGACCAAAATTCATATTTTTTAAATAGAAAATGCGATTTTATTTTGCCTGAGAAGGGTCCAATCATGATTCAACCTGATGCTCACCCATCGTCGGTTTCATACGAACTGGCCACACAGATGCATAAAGGGAAGGTATTTAATGCCATCGATGTCAACAGTTTTCTTTTGAGAAATGGTCACGTGACTTTATTTTCACCTCGTCTCAGCTCTTCTTTTCTTACCCAATCAGCGTCTCATTTCCCTCATCTCCTTTTCTCACCGTACAGGTCTTAAAAGTTATATACAAACATGACAAACAGCGAGTGATACGAGTAATGATGACTGCATGGCAACCGTTGACGAGTTAATGCGGGGGGGGGGCAAGAATCTGTACAATGTGAACTATTTGGGAATAAATTGAGGCATTTAAAGTGTCATTTGTCATTTGGAGACCAAAACCAAAAACAGAAATGACCATCATAATCCAGGGGCGGATCCAGCTTTCGCCAATAGGGGGGGGGGGGGGCGAAAAAAATAATTTTCATCAACATTTTTCTCGATTGGCCGCTATAATCTGTTGGATTTTCAGGGGGTTTAGTCCTAACAAAAGACTGAAGTTTTAAGTATATGTTAGTTTTTATTGTTATAAAAAAGATAAGGTATCTCATGTGGTCTTGATATATAATTCGAGCGCGAAGCGCAAGCTAAAATTCTTTGATATTTTGTGTCCTTAGAACTGAAGATTCTGAGCATTTTTTATAATCATGAACAAAGATAAGTATCCAACTAAAAAATGCGAGCGCGAAGTGCGAGTCGAAATTTTATTAGAGTAACGTGAAAAGGGACTCAATTAGGACTGTTTTAGTGATTAATGAAGAGGATACAAGTATCACCAATTAAATAATGAGAGTGCGAAGCGCGAGCTCAAAATTTTTGATATTCCGATCTGAAAACTGGACAGTCTAAGCGCGTTTCAATTTAAATAAAGAACAAGCTGTGTGTCTCAAACAATTAAATGCGAGCGCGAAGCACGAGCTTAATTTTTTTGATAGACTGACATGATAAACGAGCATTTTGACAAATTTTGGAAAGAATTTCCAAAGAGGATAGGTATCTCACAAATTAAACAATGCGAGCGCGCAGCGCGAGCTGAAAATTTTGATATAATAATTTGTGAAAATCAAACAAAATAATTGAAGCTTGATGTGCGAGCTAAAATATTGTGTGCGAATTGATTTCAGAACTGGATTTAATTTATTAAGTGTCATTTAATCCTCTTGAATGCGATTCATTACACATTATAAAGTCAATTTTCCAATTCTTCCCCTCACCTTTTTCTTGTTTCCTTTCGGGGTCGGGCCGGCCGTTACGAGTCTGTAAATGACACATACTTCTTTCTTACTTTTCTTTCTGTTTTTCGTATCAAGTTAAAGAGTATTTTCTGCAGGTTGTCAAAAAGTAGGATCCAGGAGGGGGCCGGCCCCGGTCCCCTCCCGGATCCGCGCCTGTAATCTTTAGACTTTGCGGGTGTGTGTGTATGTGTGATTCTGTATCACTTTATTTCAATATTCAATAAATAAAGCATCAGAGTTCAGATAGAATTAAAAATGTCCATAGTACATATTCTACATGCACAATGAACAAAAGATATAATGTATTATAAGCAAAGGTAGTCCCGGCTAATATAATATCGAATCTTGAATCTTATATCTGTTTCACTTTACAGGGGACCTTCCTTTCCCTTTTCCTAATCAAAATCATGACATAATGCAGCTCGGGCGAAAATTGGACGATTTGACCTACCTTCAAGTTCTTCATGAAAATAAAAGAGCACTGATTCTCAAATACATAACATACGAACCAAAAACCCCCACATAAATTGTTTTGACAAGCAGAAAATTGCTTCTGAATGAGGGAAAACGATATTTCTCGCTACTTGTATATGCCTATCAAATTTGGCCGTTACCCTGCATCGGTGAGGCAAACCTGAGCAAGAAATTGAATTTTACTTCCAAATTATGTTCTTACACAACTCGTCATTCCATTATACCCTGTTTTTTATTTCTTAGAAACAAGAAAAGCGTGTGATTTCATTTGTGATCGACGGCTGTAGTGGAACTTTGACATGATATTAGTCGGTTGATTGCTCGTACGACCTTTTATAAGGTATATAGACAGGGGTCGATATTGTTATAGATATCAAAATATAAAACTAAAATGACTGAAATAACAATCATGAGAGTGATAATAATACACAAAGTAGATAAAAAAAAGGAATTATTATGGCAAAGACTATAATATCTGCATGCCAACACAAGTGCTAGTGACGATGATGATGATGATGATGAAAATGATGATGATGATGATAATGATGATGATGAAAATGATGATGATAATGGTGATGGTGATGATGATGGTGAGAATGATGATGATTATGATAATGGTGATGATGATGATGATGACGATGATGATGAAAATGATGATGGTGATGATGATGAGGATGATGATGATGATGGTGATGATGATGATGGTGATGATGATGGTGATGGTGATGATGATGATGATGATGATGGTGATGATGATGGTGATGATGATAATGATGATGATGATGATGGTGATGATGATGATGATGATGATGATGGTGATGGTGATGATGATGGTGATGGTGATGAGGATGAAGATGATGATGGTGATGGTGATGAAGATGATGATGATGATGGTGATGATGATGGTGATGATGATGATGATGATGATGATGATGATGGTGATGATGGTGGTGATGATGATGATGATGATGATGATGATGATGGTGATGTTGGTGGTGATGACAATCATAGTACATGTCATAAAAATAATAGGCCTCATAATAATGATACTGTTAATAAAGATGATAGTAATGACGATAGCAATAAGTTTGATAATGATAACCATCATGCACATAAAAACAATTATACAACACATACAAGTTGAAACAATCTATTTTACTTGCACACTAATGTAATATTCGGAACGATCGCACTCATTAACATTGAATATTTGTATAATATGCTATGATAACGAGTCAAGTGAAGAGTCAAACCGCAAACGTTTCAATGACGCGTTGTGGCCCAGAGACCATAGGAAGTTACCGCATTTACTACTGACATGCATGACGGAGACACTCTCTACATGCATGGTCACACAGCCCGAGCGTTGTCGGAGCGGTCGTGGAGCGGAGAGAAAAAAAATCATCACCGCTCGCTACCGTTCACCATTTTTTATTTCGATTGTTTTTTTTTGTTTTTTTTTCGATTTTTTTCCTCCAATTTTGTGAGCGAAATTCAACCCTCTTTCCCTTCCACTCCATGACCTCTCCAACAACGCTCGGGCGGTGTGACCAGGCCTTTAATGCTCTACAACGCATCTAATTCCTTTCAAAATGCAAGTCAAATCACAATGGAGAGCTTAGAGGCTTTTGTCGAGAGTTGGTGGACTGGGACCAGTGGCGTACCCAGGATTTTCCAAAGGGGGGGGGGCACTCAGTATATAATAATGCATAGTGGGTATGTGCCGCGGAGGGGACCCCCATCAGTTTTACACTCAAATTTCCGTTCCAAGGCATAGCATTTTTTTCTTAGAAAAAGAACAAAAAAGCCGCTCCAAGGCATAGCATTTTCTTCTTATCGAGAAAAAAAAGGAAGAAAGAAATCGGCTCCAAAGATTCACATATTTTTCGTTACGTCGTTCCGGTCGCATTGATCTGCTGCAATTGGCTGCATTTTTGGTGAAAAGCGGCCGCAGAGCGCTATCCGACCATCGCCTCTGCGCGAGGGCACCCTGGGGATTCCGCGCGGGCTGCATCATGCACGCATGCCCGTTCCATGGGGATGCATACTCACTCGGCGATCCGTTCCAAGGACCCCGTTTTTTGTCTTGCCCGCGGCACAACCCTACCACTTTTTTGGTCGAGTCCGCCAAATAATTTGACAAGCAAAAAAACAAAAAACAGACACACAAAAAAAGGTCTTCAAGTTCGAAGGAGCGGGCCGCATGTTGCTCGTCAGGAATCAGATGTGACTCGTCAGGGGGGGGGGGGGGCAGGGATACGTCCCTTGCATGGGTTGTGACTCGTCAGGTGGGCACTCTGCCCCCCTCCTCCCCGTAGGTACGCTAATGACTGAAACAGCAGATTATCCAAAGATTTGCACCGGACAAACAATTGCAAATATTCAAAGAATTCCGATGCTGTCCCGGTTAATTAACTTTGTTATTTGACTTGTTATTTGACTTGTAGTTAGCATGGTTACTGAGGGTTATGGATTAAAACTCAAGCAGTTGGGATATTTCCTTCCAGAAATAAAGAGATAAAAAAAGAAAGAAAGAAAGAAAGAAGGAAGGAAGGAAGGAAGGAAGGAAGGAAAGAAAGAAAGAAAGAAATAAAGAAAGAAAGAAAGAAAGCAAGAAAGAAAGAACGAAAGAAAGAAAGCCTAAGGAAAGAAAGCAAGAAAGAAAGAAAGAAAGAAGGAAAGAAAGAAAGAAAGCCTAAAGAAAGGAATAAATAAATAAAGCCGAAAGAAAGATATTGAAAGAATGAAAGAAAAACCCAAGCAAACAACAAAGAAGGGGGGGGGGGGGAAGAAATGGAAAAGCGGTCTTCAACGTTGTACTGTATATTAACATAAATGAACACAAAGAAATAAAACCTTGTTTCTATTGTCCCTGCTTCCCATGGGAAATGTAATACGAAATCAACCGGAAAACAGCGTACGAGACATAAATAAAATTATTTCATTTCATGTTGTTTATTTGATTTCAGCTATGTTTTCGCTATACAAGAAGAGGCATGAGCCAAAGTCAAGGGCGATAAATTCTTTAATTCTGGTGGCCATCCGCTAAGCATGGCTGATTTAATAAGATTGCAGCTGGTCCTTGTTCAAAGTCTCACCTTTTGTCCCCGCACTGTTTACTACTTGTATAAAATATTGTAAAATTGAAGTAAAGTGCCTGTGAAAATAGCGCTGACATTTTAGGACATGTTAAAAACGCATTGAAATAAAACAAAGAAGACGAATGTGAAAAGGAATTTAAAGTTGCGAAAACGAAGAGGTCAGATCGCCTGTGAAACATTACTTTTAAAAATAATAACGTTAAACAATAACAATAATCATCATCATAAGATACAATAACATTATCATTGCTACTGCTCCTTTTCTGAAAATAAACAATTCGCATTATTTGTGGTAAGGGTGCACCTAACAATGCAGAAACGTATATATATATATATATATAATATATAAATGGGGGGGGGGCTGTTTTTGAGATGTCTTTAATACGCCATGGAGGACTAATACCCAGTCACATTTCCCTTACGGGGGCCGTACGGCGAGTCGAAAACAGCCGTGTCAATAATTTTTATTCAAACACCTGTTATGTAGCTGGTACAAAAATGTTAAAACGGCTGTTTTCGACTCGTCGTATACGGCCGCCGTTGGGGAAATGTGATCAAGGTTAAAATAAAACTCGATTACCGGCATTGGTGCAATACCTCGGCGTATACATGTATAGCAATTACTATACTGGTGTTTTAATTGTATGTCATAACTGGACTCAAAAGCGCCGCTAAAGGGGGAAGAGGCAGTTGCCTCCCTGATATTAAAAAAAATGTCTTGTAAAAAAAAATGCACCCGTGTGTGTGTGTGTGTATTTGCGTTTTGTCAGACGTGTCAGATATATGATATTTACGTCTGGGACCGACCTTTAACGTCACCATCCGAAAGACGTGACCAGGGCTCGAACCTCTGCATCAATTTGTAACTTCCCCACAGCTTGGATTACAGGCGCATGCCACAACGCCTGGTCAGCTCTAATATTAGTCTATATCTGGACGTTAGTAGTAAATATTTGTTTGGAAAACCCTACACTCACCCACACACTAATACATCAGTCGTCTCTCTTTTTACCTTCTCTTACTAAAGTCATAAAAATATGGCTATAGGTAGTACATTACATTTCATCCCCATTTATAATCATAAAAACTGTTTTGAGAAGAGAGTGATATGTACATAAATAGTCATCATTTTCCTCATAAGTAAAGAATACTGGTATTTCAACAATGGCTGCTACATTAAATATGAAGTATCTATACCATTGTTTTTAAAAATAGGAATATCGTGAACATGGTTAATGATGGTGATGCTGCTGCTTCTGCTGATGATGGTGATGATGATGAAGATTCAAGAAGAAGAGAAGGAAGGAGAGGGAGAACCGAAAGAGGGATAAGCACGCTGAAACTTTTGAAAGAACTCATGCAGGTAATTAAAAAAAAAAAAAAATAAAAATATCATAGATACTAAATGTTGATTTATATATTTTTTTATCAATGACCTGGCAGAGATCGTTCAATGCGGAAGTTTATCCTAATGAACGGGAAAAGGAAAGAGGAAGAAGAAGATAGAAGAAGAAGAAGAAGAAGACGAAAGGGAAGGAGAAGAAGATAGAAGAAGAAGAAAGTGAAGGAGAAGAAGAAGATAGAAGAAGAAGAAAGGGAAGGAGAAGAAAGAAGAAGAAGAAAGGGAAGAAGAAGATAGAATAAGAAGAAGAAGACGAAAGGAAAGGAGAAGAAGATAGATAGAAGAAGAAGAAAGTGAAGGAGAAGAAGAAGATAGAAGAAGAAGAAAGGGAAGGAGAAGAAAGAAGAAGAAGAAGATAGAATAAGACGAAGAAAGGGAAGGAGAAGAAGAAGATAGAAGAAGAAGAAGAAAGGGAAGAAGAAGAAAGGGAAGGGAAGAAGAAAAAGGAGAAGAACAAGAAGAAGAAATACAAGAAGAAGAAGAAGAATGAGAAGGAGAAGAAGAACAACAACAACAAGAAAGGGAAGGAGAAGAAGAACAAGAAGAAGAAGAAGAAGAACACGAAGAAGGAGGAAAAGCATGAGAAGAAGACGAGGAGAAAGAAGAGAGCATTCCAAGCAATAATCTGGATTATTCTATTGAATGCTAGCTTTATAGCAGTGGTATGCATGTCATAGCAACATACAGTAAAGGCAGAACAGCATATACTTCTGAAATGACTCGTACGTTTGTTACGGTCTTAAACTGTAAACTCCTGCTACAGTGTAACTCGCTCCCTAGATTATTAAAGTTCTTTCATCATCAAAAGGCAACTTCCATAACAGATTTGAGAAAGTTCAATGTGCTTTGACCATATTTTAAATATACACCTGTATATATTTAGTGTTTGAATAATCACAGGAACAGGATGGATGTAAAATAGATTATATCTAGGGGAAACACCTGCTTTATAGAAAATTCGGGAAATTCCACGAGATTTTTTTCTTATAATGATATCCACGACCACGCGCTGCTTGGGATTATTTAGGGGAGGGGTGGATGAGATCTCAACTTCGGCTTTAGAGGGCCGTCTGCACCATCCCGAGTTTTCAAATTAGCGCGCTATTTCTGATCCGGCAAATTATCCCGATCTGAAAAATCTCGAGATTGTTTGTAATGCAGACGCAATTATCGCGCTAGTTCGTAGGATTAATCTCGAGATTGCAATCCCAAGTCAACTCGGGTTTATTTGCAAAATAGCGCGCTATTTACGAATTATCGCGCTAATTCGTAGGTGCAGACGCACTCGGGTTTGGACTCGGGTTAATTTATTCATGACCTTCAGTCCATAATGCAATTCGCGTTCCATTTCCGCCTTGGTAAAAACATAAACAGCGATTATACCGAACGCATGCGAAAGTCAACTTTATCATAGCGTTAATCAATTCCCCAATCAGCAACGATGGTGTCAAGCCCCCCGTGAATGGATTTTGGGAGAGACCAGACCGATGGGGGAGGCGCTTATTATCGACGATGGTCATAGTCAATAACAATACTGACAGCATTGTCGTCTTATTCCTTCGCAAAATGTGAGCAAATAGCATTTCTTTCCTCCCCTCTCTCTCTCTCCCCCTCTGTCGTTGCCTCGGAGTCCGCATATTAAACGAAGAATACTTCACTCGCTTATAATTATAGCGCGGCTGAGCTGAGAGGATTGTTGCATAACAACGGTCGAATTCGGCGAAAGAGTACATGTACTTGATTGCATATCGCGGGAAGTTATTCAAAAGCGCGGGCCGTTGAAACTCCAAGATCGAAAGTGCGCATGCTCGGAATATCGGGCTTGTTGCCTCGCTCGAGCAAGAATCGCTCTTCGTGCGATGGTGGAGACGGGGTTTCTTGAATCTCGAGATTAATCGCGAAGAGGGCTGATCGGGCTAAAATCTCGAGATTGAGCAAACTCGGGATGGTGCAGCACCGCATTAGGAGAGTTTTGCATGCTCAATCGCAAACTGTAAGAAGCTTTATTTTCTAATTTTTTAACGAAAAGGTGGTAAGGCTGGCGAACCCAGGTGAGGTAAATGGGTACCGGTAGGAAGTAATTCCTTAAAGGAGAATGAAACCATTGGAACAAGATAGCTTGTGTGAAAACAGAAAAATCAAAGAAACAGATCAACAAAAGTTTGAGAGAAATCGGACAAACAATGAGAAAGTTATGAGCATTTGAATATTGCGATTACTATTGCTATGGAGATAGCAAATTGGCAATGCGACAAAGATGTGTGATGTCACTGATGAACAACTCTCCCCATTACTTTAGTATATATATTTCACTTGAATTGCCTCTTTTATCACATCTATCCATAAATCATGTGTTCTTTCTACATGACATGTGAGGGCATGTAATACATATTTTTTAAGAATACATAATGGATATAGAGTTTGTATCATCGTAAGAAAAAGCAAAAAGAGACATTTTGAGGGTATTTTATAGTCCACCGAAGGGAAAGTTGTTCATCAGTGACATCACACATCCTTGTCGCATTGCCAATAGGAGGATCTCCATAGCATTAGTGATTGCAATATTCAAATGCTCATAACTTTCTCATTATTTGTCCGATTTTTCTCAAACTTTCTTTATTCTTATTCTTTGATTTTTCTGTTTCTACACAAGCCTATTTGTTCCAAAGGTTTCATTCCCCTTTAAGAAGCTGTGTGCGCTATGAACGCCTAGCTTTGCCGGGTAATATAGGAGCGCCTTGAGCACCTAACAAGGTGGATATGTGCGCAATATAAATATCCTATATTATTATTTTTATTATTAATGATGGAGTTAAGTCAGAGAGGAATTGGGCAAGAGCAATGTCACAGTCACACCGGGGGGGGGGGCACTCGACAAAAAAAATGGTGGGGGAGTGCCGCGGGCGAGACAAAAATCGGGGGCCTTGGAGCGGGCTTATTGTAAAAAGGAGGGTCCTCGGAACGGGCTTCGGAACTACCAATGTTTGTCAAAACGGGGGTCCTTGGAACGGATCGCCAGCGTGTGAGTGCGTATGCATCGCTATGGAACGGTCATGTGTGCATGATGGAGCTAGCGCGGCCTCCGCTGGGTGCGCTCGCGGAGAGCTGAGGCGATGGCAGGACAGCGCTCTGCGGCAGCTTTTCACCAAAATTGCAGCTCATTGTAGCAGATCAATGCGATCGGAACGCCGTAACGAAAAATATGTGAAGCTTTGGAGCGGATTTCTTTCTTCTTTTTTCTCGATAAGAAGAAAATGCTATGCCTTGGAGCGGCTTTCTCTGTTCTTCTTCTCAATAAGACAAAAATCGGCTATCTATGCCTTGGAACGGAAATTTTAGTGTAAAAATGGGGGTCCCCTCCGCGGCACATATCCACTATGCATAATATACTGAGTGCCCCCCCCCCTTGGGGGTCACACCGTGAAAATATTTCCCTATCGACTGACTGTTATATTGTGTAATAACGTCATAACTTTTGGCGTTGGCGTCACTGAAGCTTGAACAGGGAGAGAGGCCGCGTACAGTGCCAGTGGCGTAAAGGGATTTTCGCAGTGACTGTAAAAACTGTGGTGTTAAAACTGAAACCAGTTGGTGTGTATAGAGGACCACACCCTGAGGTGTTAAAATGACACCCTAGCGATTGAACGTAACACCAAAGAGTGTAAATTTAACAACCAACGGTGTTGTAATACCACACATAGGTGTTAAACTATAACGCTGTCAATTTAACATCTGTATAAAATAACTGGTTAACACCACAGTTTTTGCTGTGCCCAATTATTGCTCTTGCGATCATTTGGTCACAATATAGGATATGATATGTTGCACACAATCGCAACGGTTATAAGCAGTCGCACCACCAATTGTGAAAAGGGCTCTATGAAAAAATTATTTTGAGGGAGATCGATGGGGCGTTTTGGGGGGCGTTTCATGGAAGGATTCGTCGGACGTTTTATCCGACAAGTCCCATTTTATCCGACAGTTACCATAGGAACACTGCCTCTCAGCCAATCAAAATCATGGAAAGATGTCAGATCTGAAAACTTGTCGGATGAAAATATTGGGGAAACGCTCCAATACTTTACGTTCATATGACGGCGCGAGTGTGGAGATCCGCGACCGAATCCGCACAGGAGGGGCATGATTAAATTAAAAATCTCATTTTTTGACGTTTTTTTTACATTATATTCCTTTCTTTTCTTCATTTCTGTTATTTTCTTTTTTTTTCTCGGTCCTGGATTTTTTTCCTTTAGGGCGTAAATGCCCCAAGCGCCTAATGGTGTATCGGAAGGATAAAACAGCACCATTAATATTTGAAATATCTCATATTCGCTATGGGAATATGAGATATTGCAAAATGTTATATATTTGTTTATATTTTCCGCACATCGCATTTGACGGCATATGTTCCGAGAACTTTCCCTTGATTTTTACCCAGAACTTTTTTTTAAATTGTTTGTCCCCCCCCCATTAAAATAAGTAAATCCTGGACCATGTACGCCTTGTCGCCCCCCCCCCCCCCCCCTAACCCACTGGAGGGAATTGTGTATATACTTTCCCTTTTCCCCATTATCGCTCATTCTCTTCCTCATACAACAGGAAATAATAGAGAAACCTTAATGGCATACGTGTGTATTTTGGGTGTTGTCATGGTAGTAGGGAGAGTTCACCTTGTCAAGTTAGTTTTGATAATAATACAAGCAATAGCAGATTTCTTTTTTGGTGATGATTTATTTGGATGAAAATTTATCTAAAAGGAAGAGAGTTATATGACTGATTAAAGTTTCTAAAATGTCACGCGATATGCGGGCTGCTTCCCCCATCCATATTTGTTTCTGCTCATCTGTTTTGTTTTTTTGGTACATATCTGTACTTTTTTATTATGTACATTATGTTCCTTCATTCTTTACATCTCATTTACTGACAAGCTCTGCCTATCAGGAGTCCTCGAAATCTCTCATGTATATTATTTATCTTTTTGTATTATCTGTTTCATTGATTTGTACTTATATGTCTGGTCTTTGAATAAATTCACCTTGAACCTGATATATCATTTGATATAAATTCCAAAATTATTTTTTGTTTATGTAGAAGGAACATGATGAACATTATATTTTTTGGTCATAGATAGTGTATAAAATTATTGGCCTTTCGTAACTGATCGCGAAAATGTTTAACCATTCTAAAAATTGTCTACGATCAATACGATTGCCACGCCTGATCTGATAAGATCACTATGATTATTTACGATTAAGTACGCCGTTTGAATCGTAGCGCAAATCGTGAAAGTGGGAACTAGGTATAAGGAATATGTGACATGGCCCGTATTCTGGGGGCGTTTCATGAAAGGACTTGTCGGACGTTTTATCCGACAAGTCCCATTTTATCCGACAGTTACCATAGGAAGAGTGCCCCCCAGCCAATCAAAATCATGGAAAGATGTCAGATCTGACAACTTGTCAGATGAAAATATTGATGAAACGCTCCCCTAACTCGGGTTTAAATTAGACCCTGGTTTAAAGTTGTGGTTTAACTATGGTGAGCCAATTGGGGTACAAATCCCTAAGATTATACACATCCAATCTATTTACTCATATGACACGCAAATTGTCCGGGAATGATAACTGAAATATTTTGAAGTATTTTTCTTCATTATGAAAGCAAAAGGAAACAAAATAGTAAACATAAGAAATAAAAACAGAATTTTTAAATTTTGGCTCCGCATAATTTTAGCACAGCTAGACCGTGGTCTAAGTTAAACCTGACTTCAGAATACGGGCCTATGTCTAAAAATGTTTAAGTATCCATTATGATAGAAAAATATATGTAAACAAAGATATAAGACTTACGATAAAACCCCAAAAGAGAGAATATACAAAGTTGACCTTAAACTGTTAATGAGGTTTAACAGCCAGAAAGGGAAAACGTTTTGTTCTTTATGATATCGTACGTTTCCTGTTTTTCATTATATCCTGTTTTAAACTAAATGGGGTGTTATTCAAAATTTTCTTTTTGTTCAGTGTTTTGCTATTGCTGGGATAATATATTATCAGGCTGACTGAGTATAAGGTCCCTCCCCCCCCCCGTGGGGGGTTCTGTCGATCATTACAAGGTGGACACCACTTAAGTACACACAACAAAAACTGTGGTGTTAATCGGTGTACATAGAGGACCACACCAGTTATTTTACACCAATATAACACCGGTGTTAAATTGGTGGTGTTAGTTTTACACCTGTAGGTGTTATTACAACACCTTTGGTTGTTACATTTACACTCTTCGGTATTATGTTCAATCTCTAGGGTGTAATTGTAACACCTCAGTGTGTGGTCCTCTATTAACACCAGTTTGTGTCAGTTTTAACACCACAGTTTTACAGTGCAGATGGGCGGGAGGGGCTTAGGGCCATGACCCCAAAATATTTCATGACCAAGAAAAAAAAAGACTAAAGGAAAGAAAAGCAAGAAGGGCAAAATATGATTTTATTTTCTTTCAAACTGTCAATGTCAAGATCTATCTTAAGTTTCAATTTTGTTCTGGGAAAATGTCTCAGGTTTTACGCGCTCGCAACTTTTATTTTTATTTTATTTTTTACAAATTTTGGCCGATACGCTATGTCTGGGCTTTGCAAATGGAACCTAAAGAAGTATCAACGTTTGATAACTGGCCCGATATCAGGGTACCCTAAACAAATATTTTTTATCTAGTATTCCCACCCAAAAATATGCGTGATATATCATAATTATGCGTGATAGGTTGAGATGTATACCCTTTTCACGTATCGATCATTGAGAAGTAACCTATTTCCCGTTTTCCGATTTCAGCAATATTAAAACCCTTTGCACTGTACGAGCTGATTTCGCCAGGCTGTGAAAAAAAATAAATCATTTTCAAACGCTTTAATGGGTAAGCGTGATCTCCACCTCCCCCACCCCGTTCAAAAAGGGGGGGGGGTTACTATTGAAATATAGAGGGGAAAAAGCGAAATAACAGATTATCATTACTCAATGTAGTATCTAGAAAACTTTGAAATTGAAATTTATGTTAATACTCATCTGTCCATTTTTTTATTTCTTTTTATAAATACACGCCCGCCACTTGGCACTTGCACTGGCAGATTTTTTTTTAAAGAAAGTTGCACCTGTGGCAAAGTACAGCGAGTGTGGGAGTTCGTGTCAGTGCGCATGCGCCATGGAGCAGGAAGAATGGAATCCGAGAATGAACCCCCCCCCCCTCGATGCCCCGATGTCGGCTTCATAAAAAGTTCTGCACATCAGTATATATTGAGAGCGGCAATGTCAATCATTCATAAACTCTTTTTGACTTTTCGGCATAAACAAGATTAATTGGTCTCTGTAATCCAAACGTTAGTGTCAATTTGAGATCCTTGAGGTGACTTTGGTGCAATATGGCCATATCATATTTTCTGATCAGTTTACTGGGATGCTTTCTTTGTGTAGCTACAACTTCGCCGATTAATCAAGGTAAACTAATGGCATTTATAATACATTAGATGTTTGAACATATTTTTATAATAAAGTGGAGAAGGTGCATTCATTGAATGCGGCCATGCAAGGATCCGATGACCGGGGTAATAATTTGTCTGTAAAGCTCTTAGAGACGTCGTTCCGATGTATTAAGCGCTATATAAATGAAGAATATCATTAGTATTATTATTATTATTACAATTAGGACTCTGTTGAAGGTATACTTACTACGGGATATGGCTCATTATACGCAAAGGAAAATGAAATTTGCATCGCGATCCAAATTTCGATTTTAGAAATTAAAAAAAAATCAAGTTGACGTTCTCTTGAGCCAGGAAGGAAAAACCGAGCAAAAGTTTGATTTTGAGGACAACGAAATCTTATATTGCTGAATATGAATTAAGATAAATGGTGATATCAAGAAGCTTTAATATAACCTGACTCTTGTTTCACAGAATGTAGAAGAATATTTTAGTCGCATGTGCTGTGTGTACAGGTGACGTGAGTGTGTGCATGCATGATGGTGGAGATCATAGGCAGCGGAAGCGGGGGGGGGGGGGCGGGGGGGGACAGTTACCCCCCCAAAATTGAGGTGGGGGGACAGCCCCCCTAAATTTTTAGTTGATAACCTTTTTTTTTGCTTGTAAATTTTGTTTCCTGCCTCCCCTAAATTCTGTTGGACCCCCTAAAAATGTTCTTGTCCCCCCCCCTAAAATTTAGGTTGATGACCTTTTTTTTTGCTTGTCAAATTTTTTAAAAAGATGAGGGATGAAGGTTATGTCACAAGCGATTATGTTATGTCATAAAATTATCAAATAATATGTGTATTCGATGTTTGTCTCATAATGCGCATAATCGGGGAAAAAAGTTATATTCAAATTACTGTTGCATAGAAGAAAATTAATAATTCAAATTCATGTATTGTTTGAAGTTTATATCTGACATCATCTTAATCATCCTAGTATGTCAAGTTTGATAATGATAATAATAATAATATGCAACATTTATCATGTGCTTAATACAAGGCTTCAAAAGCGTTGCATACTATTACCGCGGATTTAGGAAGACTACACTGATCGGTACTCGAGCATTCGAGGAATTTCTTCCTACCGAGTGTCAAGTTCAAGTTCAAATTTATTCAAACCAATCAAGAACAAGAGACATATTACATAGTTTAACAAAAATGAGAATACATGATAGGTTTGGGACCCCATAGAAGCAGAGCTTGTGAGAGGGGCCCCTTATAAAGTACATTACAACAATAATGAGATGAAAAAATATTTACAATGATAATCTAAAGAGTAAATAAGAAAATACATACAAACACAACACGCACACATACACACAACACACACACACACCCTCACACATATGGTCCATTTACTATACCTGAGTGAATAGTGGCAGATGTAGTAAAACGCCTTGCCAAAGGACGCAAGTGCCATGGCGAGACTCGAACCCCGGACCTTGTTGTTTGAAGTCCGGAGGCTTATCCACTGAGCCACAACACATCTACAATGCTTATTGCGATATCTACTAGGATAAGTATTTGAATGAAGCACTTTTAAAAAATATGACCAATTCAATTCATGCGATGGTCACGCGTTTCTTTGCTATCTTGAAGATACAAAGCGCTGCTACTATTACCCTGGCCTTAGTTGTGCTGCTTTACAGGCGCTAATTATTAAGCATTCAAGAAATTCCTTCCTACCTCACCTGGGTTGAGAACAGCACGTTGTTGGTAAATTTCTTGACGAAGGAAAACATGCCATGGCTTGGAATCGAACAAACACCCCTCATACTGAAAGACAAGAGTCATAACTTCTAGACCACGACGCCCCCACAAACAACCCAATTGGCTGTAAGTCAATTATGTCCTCTCTATTGATTATTACAGATGAGGCAACAACCGCAGAAAATCTGGCAGAACTTTCTAAAGATTTCCATGAATTAGTGAGCGTATTGAGACAGATAATTCCCGGACTTCATCAGGTAAAGTCAATTAATTCCGTTTATTTCTTACACAAAGATCTCATGGCATTTCGGTGTCACGACATAATTATGCTCCTGCAACATTTGTTCTTGTCTTAATATGTCGCAGGGCATAGAGGGTTAGATTGTAGTCGAGTTTCTTTTGGTTTAGAATAATATAAAGATAGGGATTAGGGTTTATATCATTTAGGAGGTAAGATTTTATGTTTAGCGAGCAGATTTTCTATCGTTGCAATTGTCGCCGGAGCAAATTTCTCGGAACCGTAATTTTCACTGTTTTTAACTTCGCAGTTCCGTGGTATGGATAGAAGATTTCTCATTACAGGACACGAAACCTTCTCCTTTACCAAAAAAAAATCATCTTTACTGGACATGAATATATAGAGGAGAACGCAGCTGTATGTGAGATAGGAATCTACGTCATGCATGGACAAGGGGGCAAATTTGAATTCTAATGGCTGAAAAACTATCCAATGACCGCTACACTTTTGCAGTATTCGAATTTCATTGATACACTCTAAAAATATTGGGTGAAAATGCTCCATGGGGGTAAATATGTGTCCAACCAATATTGGGCATTTTTATTTATCCGGTGTGATAAAATTTTGCCCATTCTAAAGTAATTGCTGCTTATTTTCTAACCTTACTGGAAAGTATGCGTCCCGCATTGGGTAAAATACTGCCCCGGATTGGTTGGAAACGTAAATACCCTCGTGGTGGTTGTTTACAGTTTACTGAAATATAATAATTATTGCTAACTCTTATCCAAAGGTTTTGATGGGCTTTGTTAAAGGTCAAGTCCACCACAGGAAAATGTTGATTTGAATAAATAGAGAAAAATAAAACTAGCATAATGCTGAAAATTTCATCGAAATCGGATGTGAATAAGAAAGTTATGACGTTTTAAAGTTTCGCTTATTTTTCAACAAACAGTGATATGCACAACTCGGTGACATGCAAATGAGATTGTCGATGATGTCCCTCACTCACTATTTCTTTTGTTTTTTATTGTTTGAATTATACAATATTTCATTTTTTACAAATTTGACAATATGTACCAACCTGACTGAACCGTATGGTATTAAACAATGCTTATTCCATATGTTCAGAGAGGAATTGTTTTCGTTTCACTTGACAATGAGGAGAAAATTAGAATTTTCTAATTTCATACAATAAAATACAAAAGAAATAGTGAGTGGATGATGTCATCAGTCTCCTCATTTGCATACCGACCAGGATGTGCATATAACTGTTTTTTCGAAATCAAGCGAAACTTTTATATGTCATAACTTTCTTATTTTACATCCGATTTCGATGAAATTTTTAGTGTTATGTTTGTTGGATTTTTCTCTTTTTATTCAAATAAACTTTATGCTGGGTTGGACTTGTCCTTTAAATGAGCATTATAATATTATTGTAAGTTCCTTCCGATTTACTGATTTTTATATGTTTTGATAATACTTTTCATTCATCTTAATATGTCTCTATTTGCTTCGTACGATCATCAGTCTCAAGAACCCGCTTTGGAAACAATCGGAAATGGCAGCACCGAAGAGCTCCGAGACTACCTCGTGAATCACTTTAAGGTTCGGAACCGCCGAAGTAGCGATACGGCACTCTCGGCTCTTTCCGGTACATTTACGAACGAGTCCGACGCTGTGACCGGTGTCAGCGAGCTAAATCGCATTCTTCTCAGCTATCATTCGCTTACACCAGCAGGTGATAATCAAATTATATATATTTCTTTTTGAATGAGATGATACACAATAAAAAAATCGTAAAATATGTGTCAAGTAAACCAATGTTAATTATCATTTTACCATCTTTATTAAGCATCAACGATATTAAGTCATGGTAGATCAGCTATGACTAGACAAATATCAGAATATGAATACTTTTTCGTTAATTCCCTGTTATTTGCTTATATACTTCTTTTAGGTGGCACTATTTATACTCACTGGGGACGAGACGATTGTCCCAACGGGTCAGAACTGGTCTATTCAGGTAGGTCATGGAACAGTGCCATTTTAGGACTTTTTATTTATACCTTTACTCCTATAGGGGTCCTTTTTAAGATTTGCATGTTGGGAGGAATAGTAGGAAATAAATGATTACTAAGTCAGTTCAGTGAATCATTAATGAAGTGACACTGAATAATTGAGAAAAAAAATTGTATTCGTGTGTGTGACAGTACGTGGATGTGTATAAGTTGTGCCTGAAAGAGGGTTTGTGGTATCAGCGAGGGTGTGTATCTGGCAGCGAGGTTGAGCGTAACGGGATGTGTATGTGTGTGTGTATGGGTGTGCAATAGAAATTGGGCGTGAGAAAGGGTGTGTGATGTTAGTGAGGGTATCTGTGCGTAAGAGGGTGTGTGGTGTATTTGGGTGTGTGTGTATAGGGGTGTGCATGAAAAGTTGTGCGTGAGAGAGGGTGTGTATATAGTGACGAGGTTGTGCGTAAGAGGGTATGTGGGTGTGTGTATAGGGGTATGCATGACAGGTATGTGCGTGGGAGAGGGTGTGTGATGTTAGTGAGGGTGTGTATCTGGTGACGAAGTTGTGCGTAAGAGGGTGGTGGTGTATTTGGGTGTGTGTATAGGGGTGTGCATGAAAAGTTGTGCGTGAGAGAGGGTGTGTATATAGTGACGAGGTTGTGCGTAAGAGGGTATGTGGTGTATGTGGGTGTGTGTATAGGGGTGTGCATGACAGGTATGTGCGTGGGAGAGGGTGTGTGATGTTAGGGTATCTGGTGACGATGTTGTGCGTAAGGGGGTGTGTGGTGAATTTGTGTGTGTGTATGTGTATAGGGGTGTGCATGAAAAGTTGTGCGTGAGAGAGGGTGTGTGGAAGAATGTGGTGTGTATCTAGTGACGATGTTGTGCGTAAGAGGGTGTGTGGTGTATTTGGGTGTGTATGTGTATAGGGGTGTCCATGAAAAGTTGTGCGTGAGAGAGGATGTGTTGAAGAATGGGGTGTGTATCTAGTGACGAGGTTGTGCGTAAGAGGGTATGTGGTGTATGTGGGTGTGTGTATAGGGGTGTGTATGACAGGTTTGTGCGTGAGAGAGGGTGTGTGATGTTAGTAAGGGTGTGTATCTGGTGAGGAGGTTGTGAGTAAGAGGGTGTGTGGTTTATTTGGGTGTGTGTATAGGGGTGTGCATGAAAGTTTTGCGTGAGAGAGGGTGTGTGGAAGGGTGGGGTGTGTATCTGGTGACGAGGTTGTGCGTAAAAGGGTTTATGGTGTAAGGGGTATGTATGAGAGTGTGTGGTGTTAGTATAAGTATGGGTGTGAGAGAGTAAATGTGTTGTGGCCGAGTGGCTTAAGGCACCTAACTAGACATGACAGTCCGGAGTTTGATCCCATCTCCGGCATCTTCAGCAACACATTTATATACGCCGATCCTTTATATACAAATGAAAATGTTTTAGGCATTATTCTTCACAACTTATGTGGATGCGACAAGGCAAACGTGTAAGTGTTAGAGTGTGTTAGTAGGATTGCAAGGGAATGAGGAAGAGAGAGAGAAGAGGGTTAGAAGATTCATGAAGTTGCAACTACTTCGGCCTTCTCTCTCAAAAAAATCTAAAATCTTGCAATTTGGTAAATCATTCATTTAAAAATTCATATCCCGTCTACTTTTTAGAAGTGTATAGTTAGTGTTGTAGTAGTATAATTCAATATGATGGCGCTCTTTATTCTCTTGATTAATCATATTTAAAAAATATTTAAATACTACTACTACTACTACTACTGCTGCTGCTGCTACTACTACTGCTGCTGCTACTATAGTAGCTGCTGCTGCTACTACTACTACTACTACTACTACTACTACTATTACTATTACTACTACCACTAGTGCTACTACTTCTACCGCTGCTGGTGCTGCTATACCGACTTCTTCATGTCTTTCGGTGATATATTGCGTTGCTTCATTATGTTAATGTTAAGTCGTCGATTTGATGCCTTTTCATATCTTTGATTTACATTTGAATTTGATTTCACAGGAAGTACAGCAGGAGCCCACTACAGCCACACTGGCGGTGGTGTCAATTACCTTTGCCTCCCCAAAGAGCCCATCTACAGTGAAGTCGAGACAACGGCCCACGGGACGCGATCCCTGCTTTACAGCGCAGAGTACGAGACGAGCACTGCCCAAGTCCTGCAGGACCTCCATGACCAAACCCCAGCCTGTGCCATATGCAGAGCTCCACCAACCAGGCTCACCAAGATCATGATTCCAGGCCGTAACGACTGCCCGTCTTCAAAATGGCGCCTGGAATACAAGGGCTACCTCATGTCGAGTCTGTACTCTCACAAGACCAGGACCGACTTCGTTTGCATGGACGAGGATGCAATGGGAGTTCCTGGAACGACCGGAAGTCAAGATGGGGCCCTTTTCTACATGGTGGAGGGTCGGTGCTCCCCGGGAGGGATACAGTGTGGGCCATACGTGAACGGATACGAACTGACGTGTGCTGTTTGTACAATTTGATTCAGCTAAAGACAAGACTTGAATGGCGCTATAAAGATCCCAAAATGAAATTTAGGATCAAAACACCAAGGGTCAATTTCGACACTCGCCTGATTACCAAAATAATTTCTCAAGGACATAATTTTATTCAAACCTCGGGCAAAAATACGTACACACCCAACAAAATTGTGTCAGCAAAGACATGTATAAACCCATCTGAAATTTCAGAAAACAATTCCCCCCCCCCAAAAAAAAAATTTAAAAATGTGAGAGAGTAAATTAATTGAATAAGGGCAGGCGCACGAGCAGTGCATGGTATTGAAATTTAGTATTTAGGTATTGCCAAATTCAAACTATTAATAATCGATTTCGAGCATATGGATTGCATTTTGAAATATTTTCAGTTTTTATTGAAAGGTGTTATTAGAAATGCTTTACTGAATGTTTTTGTTTGTATGCTTTATTTTAAGACGTCAAAGAAATAAAAGTGGAATGGTGGAAAATAAATCAAAATAAAATGTTTGCAATAAGCGAATTTTCATTAACATGATTGAATGATATGATTATTATTATTTTTTTTTGCAAATGGATGAATGAAAACTTAGATAACCTCTGATATCTATACATTCACGAAAATGACACGATGCAATATTTTGTTCATTTTAAGATATATTGTTTATCATGAACAGATTACGTTCTTGTTACGCTCTAAAAAGTGGTAGCGAGCATATTTTAGTGACTGAAAAGCACTATTCCGATTCACGACCAATGGCCTTTAGCTGCTTATGTCAAAATTGTAATAGCAAATTTACAAAATTTGCTTATTGCGTTGAGCTATGCATGTTATTATATTCTTAATGAAATATATTTCAATTTTTATTTGGATTCTTATCTGGATTATAGTCATTACTATTTCACTTAATATAACTATAGGCCTATCTATAATTATGTATAAACAATGATTTCAATTGATAGTCTAAACTCTATATTCCAAGAGTTTAAAATAAATTCAGATCGGCTGTGAATGGTGACCAGCCGAATTTTTACTTTTAAATCTCAAAAAGATTTGAATTCAAATCTGTTAGATCTATATCTAAATCAACAAGGTTTAAATCTAAATCAAATATTCGTCTGGTCACTATTCACAGCCGATCTGGATTTATTGTAAATCCTTGGAATTTAGCATGGGCGGAAAACCCAGGGGACAGGGAGACGTGCCCCCCCCCCCCTACTCAAAATAGTAGGGGGGGACACAATATCAAATGTCCCCCTACTATTTTTGGTCTTTTATATGATGGTAAGTTCAAAATCGAAATAAAACGCATTTTAGGACGATATGACCTTACTTTTCGGATGATAACTTTTTTTGTTATTATATCAAACTTATTTTCGTCGAAATGACCTGAATTTTTTTTGGTCAAATTTTCCAGCCCCTTGTCCCCCCTACCTTTTGGGAAAGATTTCCGCCCCTGGAACTTAAGAGTGTAGTATTTATCAACTGGCCATCAGCACAACGTGGGAGGAGCAATTTACAATCAAGACACGATTACAGAACAAAATTACATCTAGATAGGTATAGGGTACATAATTAAAGGGCCGAATGATTGACTTGCTTCAATAATGGAAATTAACTTGCAAGATATACATATATATGACCGGTGTGTTGGCTCAGTTGATAGAGCGTCCGTCTCACAACCGGGAGTTTGGGGGTTCAAACCCCGGCCGCGTCAGACCAAAAGACGTTAAAAGATGGCAGTTAATGCTACCCTGTTTGGCGTTCAACGATTAGAGCCTCGTCGATCTGGCGCTGCAGAGCGGCTGCCGGGCCCAAGATCAATTGGGCAAAGCAAACTTTTGGAGTACTTCATTTCATGTCTATTTCAAACAATAAAATATGGATTTTCATTTTCATGTACATGTATTTCATGAGGTGATAAAAAGAGATAGATAAAAGATGGATTAACGGAGAGAAAATGGGGAAAGGAGGGCAAGGGCGAGCTATACTGGAGTAAAATAGGAAGAAAAAGTTGATAGAGGGAGCCAGAGAGAAATAAGAGGGAGAGAGTGGTGAAGGGTAGGCGTAGAGAGTGAAAAGCATAGACAAGGATATATTACCAATTATCAAATCCAAATAAGCATGTCAATACACATTCTTTATAATACAATAACATTAACAAATATTAAAGCGACAGAGAGGAATACATACATGTATATAAAGAGGGAGAGAAATAGATGTAGGAGAAAGAGAAGTAGGAAAAAGAAGGAGAAAGGGAAGAAGAAAAAAGAAGAATATAGAGGAAAAGGAGAAGAGGAAGGAGGAGGGGAAGTCCCTTAGGAAGTCTACAAATTAAGATATTTAGTACTAGCTACATCTCAGTTCATTGCTTTGTCATTCTGTTATTTCAGTAATTGATATGATTTGAAAATGAGTCAAATAAATTAAATAATCGCCCAACAGGATAAAGTAGCAACATTTACAAACAATTTGTGGTTTTTAATCACAACCTTAATATTTAACGGCGTGTGTTCCTAAAACGAAGGGGTATTCTAGGCTGAAAATAAAGTTTGAACAGTTAGTAGAATCTGACAAAAAAATCACTGATATTTCATCAAAATCGAACGAGGAATGAAAAGCACGACTTCATGAATATGCAATGACTGAGCTAGTGATACTCACGCTTTAGCGTTTGATTATATTCAAATTGTTCAGCTCCAAAAATATAAATATAAAACAGAGTTGACTATTCATTTAATGTGTAAAATTTTATGACTGGAGTGTATTTTGTTAGACGGGATTTCATGTCACAAAATACGAAAAGGAAAGTGGGTACACAGCAGCATTTAATAGCAGACGACATATTGTATATTCATGGTGCCATGCATTGTATGCTTTGGCAAAGTATTGCTAAGCTTCACAATTAAATAACTTTGTTATCTTTAAACAGATTTTGATTACATTTTCAACGGCTATGCTTAATTACTCTATTAAGACAAGTTCAGCCTGAGATCAGCAACAGCGCCTGCTACGACATAGGTCTGACCAAGCTTGCAGTCAAGCAAGCGGAAGCTAACCAAAAAACATGTAAATTTTCTTGATTGTGGAATAAAGAACGTTTTTCTCTAGAGATTCAGCCTTCCTCATTTGAATCCAATTGGATTAGGAAACCTGACATGTTTAACCTACGGATTAATTTCTACATAAAAGCATTTAAAGCATACATACATACGACAACTTGAGATCACCGACGAATCCAGGAGGGGGAGGAAAAGCCGGCCCGTGCCACCCCCCCCCCTTGAGAGCCACAATTAAAATTTGTAATGTAAAAATGCCATTAAAACAGAAGTGCCCCCCCCTTGAAAGGTGAAGGCTTGGTTTTATGTCTAATTTTTTCCTTGGAAAAATGTGCCCCCTTGGAAAATCCTGGATCCGCCCTTGCTTGAGAGCTTGTTGAATACGACATACAAATTAAAATTTAAAGGGGAATGAAACCTTTGGAACAAGTAGGCTTGTGTCGAAACATAAAAATCAAAGAATAAGAACAAAGAAAGTTTGAGAAAAATCGGACAAATAATGAGAAAGTTATGAGCATTTGAATATAGCAATCACTAATGCCATGAAGATCCTCCCATTGGCAATGCGACAAGGATTTGTGATGTCACGTGTGAACAACTTTCCCTTTGATGAAGATACCCCTAAAATGTCTCTTTGCTTTTTCTTATGGTGATACAAATTCTTTATCCATGATGTATTCTTTAAAAATCTTTATTACATGCCCTCCTAAGCTCCTATAAAAAGAACACATGATCTACTGATAGATGTGATAAAAGAGAACGTTTAAGTCGCATTGTCAATATGAGGATCTCCATAGCATTAGTGATCGCAATATTCAAATGCTCATAACTTTCTCATTATTTGTCCGATTTTTCTCAAACTTTCATTGATCTATTTTTTTGCTTTTTCTGTTTTCAAAAAAGCTATCTTGTTACAAAGGTTTCATTCTCCTTTAAAAATAAAAAAATTAAAGCGCAATGTAAACAATCTAAGAACACAATATATCCTTGACATACCAGTCATGCCAGTTAATCCTAACCACGAAATCAGACAGGCTGAAATTTAACCACAGTAATTACAAAAAGCTTAAAAGGGAAGTTCACTCCGAAGAAAGGTTTGTTGTAAAAATGGCAGAAAAATTAATTAAAAAATATTGCTGAAGGTTTGAGGAAAATCTTATAAATACTAAAAAAAGTTATTAGAAGTTCAAGTTTGGGATTTGTGACGTCATAAACGAGCAGCTTCCCCATTTGTAATATAAAATGCATAAATTCCTTTTTTTTATGGTTCGTGATTAATATTTTTTGTTTTTATTGTATGCTTTTACCAGTCCTGGAAAATAAATTGAATGTAATTATTGTCATTATTATCAATGTTATTAATATTGTTATTAATATTATCATTACTATTATCAGTATTATTTATTATTACTATTATTGATATTATTATTATTAGTAGCAGTAGTAGTAGTACAAGAAGAATCTACTCTTCCAAAATTAATGTCAATTATTAGGCTCATGTTTATGTTTGTTATGTAATGTCTGTTTAGGGTTTGTAAAGTTTTGTTAAATGTTCAGTTTATCTCTCTTTGTATCACCTTGTACTTTTAAATATCAAGTCCTCCACAAGAAATGTTGATTTGAATCAATAGAGAAAAATAAAACAAAATTAAGCATAAAGCAGAAAATTCATCAAAATTGGATGTAAAATATGAAAGTTATAACATTTTAAAGTTCGCTCATTTTTCGGAAATATTTATATGCACAAATGATATGCAAACGAGAGAGTCGATGATGTCCACCACTCACTATTTCTTTTGTTTTTTTATTGTTTGAATTATATACAATATTCTAATTCTACAGATTTGACAAATATGACCAACTTGAATAAACCATAAAATTTGAAAGCAATGTATTTTCACACGTACAAGGAGGAATAAAACGTTTCACACGACAATGAGGATAAAATTACAATGTTTCATATTTCATATAATGAAAAACAAATGGGATATTAAGTGGGTGATGTCATCATCCCCTCATTTGCACCCCGACCAGGGTGTGCATATAACTGTTTTGTGAAATTACTCGAAACTTTTAAATGGAATTGAATAACTTTCTTATTTTACATCCGATTTTGATAAAATTTAATGCTTGTTGGATATTTGTTGAAGTGGACTTGTCCTTTAAAGGACAAGTCCACCCCAACAAAAACTTGATTTGAATAAAAAGAGAAAAATTCAACAAGCATAACACTGAAAATTTCATCAAAATCGGATGTAAAATAAGAAAGTTATGGCATTTTAAAGTTTCGCTTATTTTCAACAAAATAGTTATATGAACGAGCCAGTTACATCCAAATGTGAGAGTTGATGACATCACTCACTCACTATTTCTTTTGTAATTTATTATATGAAATGTGAAATATTTTTATTTTCTCGTCATTGTCATGTGAAATGAAGTTTCATTCCTCACTGAACACATGGAATTCCATTATTTTAACATTTTGTGCTTCAGGCAAGGAGGTCCTAATCGTCAAATTCGTGAAAATTGAAATATTGTATAATTCAAACAATAAAAAACAAAAGAAATAGTGAGTGAGTGACATCATCGACTCTCTCATTTGGATGTAACTGGCTCGTTCATATAACTATTTTGTTGAAAATAAGCGAAACTTTGAAATGTCATAACTTTCTTATTTTACATCCGATTTTGATGAAATTTTCAGCATTGTGCTTGTCTGATTTTTCTCTATTGATTCAAATCAAACATTTTTTGAGGTGGACTTGACCTTTAAATTATTATTATTATTACTATTATGTTATTATAATTATAGTAGTAGCATTAATATTATTATTATTATAGTAGCAAGGGTGACGTTCTTATACTTTCAATGTGTTTTGTAAGGTTGTTATAGCTGACACGACACAGAGAGTTTGCAAACGTAGGGTACGCTAACTGCACAGGAGATATCATTCCATTTCCCGTTATTTTGACGTGATATTACAACGCAGTCTTCATTGCCTCCACTATTATTGGGTTCATTATTCCGCCAGTTGGTATAGTTGAATTGTGTCCCATCTGACCAAACAAATATCCCGTTTGGGTCTGGTTGATGAAGTCCGATCCATAAATCCGGCCTGTTAGTCTGCAAGGAAATTGAAATAACACGGGCCACCCTTCATTATTCAAAGATTGAATTTGAATGTATTGGCTGATTTGATCTCTTTTTCAACTTTCATCTTAGGATATTACAAATACAAATCATTGATAAAAAAGACAAGAAACTGAACTTACAATATTTACAACAGTCTCACGTTGAAACAATCATTCTGTCAAGCACATTAGTTGCCGCTTGAAAAGAATTTATTTTTATCGTGTGGAAAGCCGGCCGAGTAAGCCAGCCGTCAACGTTAGTCCACGTAGCCAATCAGAAAATGACTTGTTCTATCCTTCGGGGTAGTTACCCATTTAACCTCTCTACACAGTGCGTATCAAAAAAAGTTTACACTTTGAAAAGACCTCGGAATTAAAAGACAGACAACATGCGGGTCATTTTTTCACATATAATCTTGGGTTTGGGTCTCATCTATTCAAAGAAAGTAAAAGTTTTTGACAGAATGTTACACTACGGTGTGCACTGTCCATTTTTGTAAAGCTCGCAGAAATCTGTTTGAGCACAAATGCTTGTATTTCACGCAGTGTCAAGGGAAAAGAACGAAATCAAACTGACCCTGCGAAACATTTCTCGTACATTTGCTTGCACTTTTAGTCATTTGAAATAAAACGGATACATTAAAGCATTTTGTAACAATTTTACCACCCAAATTGAAAATTCAACACTTATTAAGCACAACCTTTACCCTTTTTGTGCCAGCTGAATCTGAGGACAAAACTGAATCTGAACTTATCATTTTATGCGATTCGATTTCGATTTCACTCCATCATAATACTCACTTGACTGAGTCCCCGGATGAAGTCATTTTCCTCTGCACAGTGAATAGAAACCAAGTCTCCATGACACGACTGTTCATTGGTCGAGTTTCGACAGGTGGACAAGGCCTCTTGAAAGGAAACCTCCTCGGCAAAATATTTATAGCAACTTTCTTCGAAAAAAGTCCATTCATCCGGGCATGTTACTGTTAAAAAAATAAAGATAATAATGATAATATTCGCGGCATTAGCTGGGCTGCCATATAGGCGCTGAAGCATTCAAGAAATTTCTTCCCACCGGGTGCCCATTCCAGTGTTGTAGTCAAGACTCAAACCTCCAAGGCCAAGGCCAAGGCTTTAATATCCAAGGCCAAGGCTTCAAAAACCAAGGCTGAGGCCAAGGCATGGAAACCCAAGGCCAAGGCCAAGGCCTGAAAACCTCAAGGCCAACGCATTTTAATTGTACAATATATGGAACAAAAATTAGACAATGCTTAGGCGGCATGCATGACACACAGGATCAAATGTATAAAAGTTGTGAGCAAGCAAAATTTTTTGACCCTTGTACATTTAAAACGAAAATAATTTCACGATAGATCATGTAGATTTAGACATAAAATTAAAATGAATATATAGTTACCTTTGTACATTTAATTATTGTTCTTGGCGATTCACATTGCAATAATTATTACTACCAAGGTGATCTGATCCTTGCATGCCTATTCTCAACATATGTCTTTCTCCTCTACCTGGGACAGGGGAGGCAGAATGTATTTTTTAGGGGGGGGGGGTCAAAGCCAAAAATGCACTTACAGTATAAGTCAAAATGAGAATTTTGGTGCAAACAGATATTTTCAAAATGAGATTATCAACTGTGTGAAGAAGTTGTGTGTTTTGTGGAAATTAAGTTCAGCAAAGCTTTTTTAAGTGATTTCTAATTGATAAGACAGATATTTTGATTTAGGCTTTAATTTCCCTCTATAGAAAGCATAGCGAGCAAGTGGTTTTGAAAAAAAAATCAATTTTGAAGTTGTAAAACTCGATTTTGGGTCAATTATAGTGCTAATCACTGTTAAAAGGGCATCCTTGCGAGATGTTGTAATAAGATGTAATAAGAAATGAAATTTAAATATTTCGAGCTGTTTTTGTAATCATGAAAAAGGTGTGCATCTTACTAAACAAATTAACGCGAGCACAAAACACAAGCTGAAATTTTTACTGACCAGAAAAGGAAGCTGATCTGGACTGCATTTAGTGACTCATAAATAGGATACATAACTCACCAATCAAATAATGCGAGCGCAAAGCGCGAGCTCAAAAATTTGTTATATTCCGACCTAAAAACTAGAAATTCTAAGCATTTTTTGTGTAAATTGAATGCGAACCTTACTTAACAATAATTTATGCAAGCACAATCCAAAATTTGTTGATTTTGAAACATAAAATTTTGCTCTGTATGCCATGCTTGGCCCCTCAAAATTTTTGGCTCATCATGCCATTGATGCCATAGCCCATTTAGAAATGACAAAATTGAAGTTTGTGTTCAAGTTTACCGAATCTTTTCAGAATATCATTAAGACATTCTTGTTGGTCAAAGAAAATGATACAAGGAAAACCTAATGGAATAGAAATCAACCTTGTTATCATTCTTTAGAGTACCGGTAAGCTATTTTTAAAGTATGAAAATTGTTGTCAAAATTGCAGTCAGAATTATTCCTGTCATAAAATCACTATAATCAGTGGCGTACCGTGGGTCACGGCATTGGGGGGCACCAGCAAAAACTTGGAATTGCCTAGTGAGCGCGCGAAGCGCGCCCAGTTGCCAGGTATACTGACCTAATAGAGATAATTTTATAAGGACAGTGCCAATAAACGGACATGTATCTCATTAGTCAAATAATGCGAGCGCGAAGCGCGAGCTTAAAATTTTTGATATTCAAACCTAAAAAGGGACATTACAATCAATCTTTTGTAATCATGATACGTACCTGTCTCACTAAATAATGCGAGCGCGAAGTGCGAACTGAAATTTTTGTAAATATTGACCCCAAACAGGAAGATTTTAAGGACTTTATTTTAGGAATCTTTTATCTATTAAGATTATACACATCTCACCATAGTCATCTAATGGGAGTGCCAATAAGTGCTTGCTGATTTTGTTAGAATTACATCTAAACATGCACATAAAGCACTTGTAATCATGATTAACATACCCATCTCACTAATCAAATCTTGCGAGCGCGAAGCGCGAGCTGAAAATTTAGGAAATTCAGATCTCAAGAGAGGCATTTTAAGGCTTGTTTGTAGGAATTCAAGGAGACCTTACATAGTTCACTGACCAAATGATGCGAACGCGAAGCGCGAGCTGAAAATTTTTGATATTCAGATCAGAAAACAGAAAAAGGGACATTTTAAGGACTCATTCTAGGAATTGATGGAGAGCAGACATCTTTCACAAATCCAAATGTATGTTTTGAATGACCGCTTATACGGTGTGTGACTGGAAACCAGCTCCTAAATGAGTCAGTATGTGTCTTTTATTCATGAAGTATATTTAAGTGTGCATTTTTCTTCTAAAGGTGCTCTCAAAATACGACTTTTGGACATGATTTTTTGAAAAAGTCCTTGCCGTGGGAGGGGGGTATCCCCCTCCCACAACCTCCCCCGGCTCGGTCGCTTCGCTCCCTCGCCGCTGGCCCCCCCCCTATTTCAAAATCCTGGATCCGCCCCTGAATCTGTTGGGCAATTTACCTTCAAATCTAACATCATTCATACTCTAAGGTAAATAAATTTAATTCGTCAAAATAAGAAAAACTGAACCTTATGATGATGTAGATATCATAAATCATATGCCTATGTTGAAAAGAATTGATACTTTTGTTTCGTTTTTTGTAGGACGCATGGTATAGAGAGAAAGAGACGGGCTGTTGAGATGGTGAGACAAGGAGGGGCGGTGATGGGGATGCAGCGATGTATAAATGAGGTTGCTTACGATTTGTTGTTGTAGTTTGCCTGCTAGTGGTTCCGGGAATAGACATGGCATGTGTTCTTTCCTTATCGGTCATAGTGGTAGGAGCAGTGGTAGTACCTGATCCTGATTCTGGAGGTAAATATTAAAATTTGTAATAATGATGATGATGATTATAATGAAGAAGTACTCAACTATTGAAAAAGAGGCCTTGAGTCTCGTACTTGCCCTTCAGCAGTTTGAGGTGTATCTAACCAATGGAGAGATCACAGTCCATACAGACCACAATCCTCTTGTGTTTTTGGAGAAACTCAAAATAAAGAATCAACGACTGTATAGATGGGGCCTCATGCTCCAACCATTCCCACTGAAAATTGTACCCATATAAGGGAAAAATAATGTAATTGCTGATGCTCTTTCAAGAGTATAAAAATTGAAATTATTTATATTTTAGACCAAGTGTGCCAATAAAAGAAAATGTCTTTGATGTTCATTTATTTTAACATGTTTGTTAGTACTATACCTTTGTACACGATAAATGTAAATGATTTATCAAGATGACTTTGAAAAGTTAAAAAAAAGTAATCTTAAAGAAACCTTTACTACGGTAGAGTTTTCTTTTCCCAGGTGGGGGAAAAGAAAGCTTTATCCTCTGTAAGGATATTCATAGCATGGAATGATTAAGAATACTCCAGAATGTCTCAGTAAAGCTCTGTTAGACATGTGTAATCTTTGAATAATTTTTGTTATTTCTGGAATATCAGATAGACAATTTAAACCCCTAAACAATAGAACCTACTTGCTGTGAACAGATCAATAATTTCACTGAGGTCATTCAAGAGTCTTCTGAAATTAGACTGCTCTAGAAATTTGCAAAATGTTCTTTTTGTAGACAATACTAGAAGCTTCCAGAATAGTGAATACTAGACGCTTACAGAATAGTAAATACTAGAAGCTTCCAGAATGATTAATAATTTATATACATGTATATATTAGCTGGCAGTTTCTTCAAGGAGATCATCGCATCACATCAGATCAGAACTCAGAGTTTAACGCCAGACTTTATGTCAGAGCATAGTTTATTTCCAACTGGAATGCAACATTTATCTTCTGTAGAATTATTTGCACGCCATCAATGAACTGTTTGCATGTACTTTGAGAGAATAATTCTCAGTTCTCATCGAGATCATGAATCTGTTTTAATGAACGCTTTTCAACCCATGGATTGCTGAAATTGACTGTTAATCATCATCAACACCGTCTTCACAGACATTTCAACTCGTTATAGTGACTCTTGTTATTCATCGTGCTCCAACATAAATTTCATCATCGCCATCATTTTGAACTTTAATTAAAGGAATTTTCGCCAGCCAGCTTGGATATTATCTGGATCATAACTTTGGATTATAATCAGCACTCAAGATATGTAAGATTAATATTTATTTATATTTTGTTTAGTGATCTATGTATTTCCTGTAATAAAAGAAGAGGAAATCAAATTTAAAGCTAAATTTTCATTGTATTTGTTGCAGTATCGTAACACTGTAGAGATGGTGAGACAATGATGGTGTGAGGAGGGGCGGTGGTGGGGCTGGGGAATGCATAAATGAGGTTGCTTACGATTTGTTGTTGTAGTTTGGCTGCTAGTGGTTCCGGAAGTAGACATGGCATGTGTCCTTTCCACTTCCGTCATAGTGGTAGGAGCAGTGGTAGTACCTGAACCTGATTCTGGTGATAAAATATATCTTTTTTTATAATAATGATTATACTGATAACCAAAATTAATTATATTAATTATTAAAACTAATAATAAAGACATGATGATATAATGACATTAATAAAAATGTAAATGATAAATAATACTAACAGTGACAATAAAACATAGCAATAAGAGTGATAATAACAAAATATCGTTATTATATTGTTTCTTACAATAATCATTATTAAAATATTATTAATGCTATTATTATCATCATAAGTATCATTATTATAACTTATATTATTATTGTTATTATTATCATATGATATTACTACTGGCGTAAATCCTTGCGTCACACTTATTCTTATGGGGTGGATGATCTATTGTTCCATCCCCCATCCCGAACAAAACGTGTGACGCAGGGATTTACGACAATGATTATTATCATCATCATCGTCGTCATTGTCTACTATTCACTGTCATCAACATAGAAAGAGAGGGGGAAAGTGGCGTGGCCGCATCTATAAGTGAGGTTTATCAGTAAGGTTTATAAGTTGGTTTCTTATGAATAGTTTCTGTAGAAGATATGGCAGTACCTGAACTTGATTCTGAAGACAAAACATTGAAATACTGAAGAAAAATGATAATCATATGAAATAAATAACAGGAATAAAAACGATAATTATAGACATTAATAATAATAAAATAGGTAGTAATAAAAAGTGTAATAATAGTATGATATTGTTACATTATTTCTTTCAATAATCACTATTATTAATATCATTAATATTATTATCATTATATTTAATTTTACCATCATTTTTATCAGTATTTATTTATATTCATTGTCATCGAAATAGGAAAAGAGGGGGAATAGGTGTTGTTAGATTTCTGTTTTCTTCTGCCGTCTTAGTGGTAGGAGCAATAGGCCTACCAGTACTAATACTTGATAATAGATGAGTAATAAAATACTTGTTTATTTTGTTAATATGTTATTTTGGTGGGGTTTTACAAAATTTTGAGCACCACTGTACACTGTTAGAAAATTTATTCTTAAAATAAAAGAAGTTCCTTCAGCAGAGTCTCGAGAACACCTGTAATCTTACCGAATTGCGTAATCTTACAGGAAATTGGTATTTGGTGTATGGAATCTTACAAATTTCCTTCAATAAAACACTCTTTTCCCCTTTTTAAACAGACCTGTTTTATGAATTTACAGAATTATTCTGTTATTGCTTTCTGAAAAAAATTATGTTTATTTTTTGTAAAATCACGGGGTTTTTTTCAAGTGTACCTAGACAAGTACATACTTTTTATCCCATCCCCCATTATTGAGCATATCTCCCATATGGTGTCCCCATCCCCCCTTCCGTTTGGCTGCCCTTCAAAATACTGTAACTCTCTCTCTATCTTTTGTCAAATTTCTCATATGGTGTCCCATCCCCCCCCCTTCCGTTTGGCTGCGCTTCAAAATACTGTAACTCTCTCTCTATCTTTTGTCAAATTTCTCATATGGTGTCCCATCCCCCCCCCCTTCCGTTTGGCTGCGCTTCAAAATACTGTAACTCTCTCTCTCTATCTTTTGTCAAATTTCTCATTTATCAATATTTATTAAAAACTCAAAATTCATGTGGCTTAATAGACTTTACATTAATATTTAATTTCAATCCATTTCTGTCCGTTAAAACACATAATATCTTTGGTTGATTTGGGGTCACTTTACAAAGCTTTAGTTACACAAAAGAAACTGACTCCAGATCCAGTGGCGGATCCAGAGGGGGTGGGGACATCCGGCCCTACCCCACCCCCCCCCCCCCTCTTGAGTGTCGTAGTCGATAATTTCAATGTAAATATGTCGTTCATAATACAAGTGTACCCCACCCCTTGTGAGAGTCACAGCAAATATTTTGTTTAATAGAAATATGTCGCTCATACACTAGTATACACAAGTGAGGACTTTTTTTTGCTTGTCAAATTTAATTCCGAGGAAAAATGTGCCCCCCCCTTGAAAAGAAACTTGGATCCGCCCCTGTCCAGATAGATCAAGGCTTGTATGTTAATAATGAATGGTGTATCATAGATTGGTTTGGCGTCGGTATCGTAGGTGTGACTTGTACCCCTCCCCTCCTTATACTCACGTTCAGTGCAACGTTCTCCTCTATATTCCGGCAGGCAGTGACATTTGAAGCTTGTCATGGTCTCCTCACACCATCCGTGCCGACAGGTATCAAACTTACAATCTAAAATAAACAATATATCACTATGATGTGACGACAAGTTTACTAGTACCAAACGCTCTTGAGGAGTGAATATGAAACATGAGATGTGGCTAACTCAAAAGATGACGCAGGACACCATTCTTAGCTTTAGCTTTCGTCTTTATTAAGACTTCGTCAGGTATATATATACAGTGCGTCCCAGAATAAACGAAACCGAGATTTAGCGATCATTTTTCATAACTTAATCATAAATAGAATAGACAAATGACCTATCAATTTAAAGCTGTGAATCTCCTCTTTCATCTGATATTACTTAAATTACTTCTCATTCACGCATGAGTGAGTAAAAACAATTTGAAGAAAGGATACCAAAAACTCATTTGGCGGGGGGTATCTGGGTTTCAAAAAGAAAACCACATTTCTGAAAAGTTCAATATCTGCTCTTTAATCTGGTGCCTAAATTACAGAAAATGGTCAAGAAATAAAAAAGTTCTGGTCATTTGAAATAAGGCTTGTATTTCCATAATTTCATGAGATAAACGTGTTTTCACCGGTTTCCCACAGAAGCTTTCGTACATGTCGTATGGTGAACAAAAGATTTAATGCATGGCTGATCGTCAACAAAACAGAGTGTCGAGAGAGTTTGAAAGCCAGCCTGGAGAACCTCTTCATTTTATGAAATTATTGAAATTCAAGCCTTATTTCAAATGACCAGAACTTTTTTATTTCTTGACCATTTTCTGTAATTTAGGTATCAAATTAAAGAGGAGATATTGAACTTTTCAGAAATGTGGTTTTCTTTTTTAAACCCAGATACCCCCCGCCAAATGAGTTTTTGGTATCCTTTTTTCAAATTGTTTTTGCTCACTCATGCGTGAATGAGAAATGATCTAAGTAACATCAGATGAAAGAGGAGATTCTAAGCTTTGAATTGGTAGGTCATTTGTCTATTTTATTTATGATTAAGTAATGATAAATGATCGCTAAATCTCGGTTTCGTTTTTTCTGGGACGCACTGTATATATACAGTGCGTATCAAAAAACGGGACAGATTTGAAAAGTCTATAAAATTTTTGTTTCAAATTATGATCTCTATATTTTGGTGTCAATACGTGCTCTGGAGTCTTATCCTTCAAATGCCATTAAAATAACTTAGTTTTGTTCATGCTTGAGCGAACACGGTGTGTTTTTGTCTGGGGTAAAAAAGGAGGCTTGCGCCAAAATGACATAAAATGATCAATATGATTGTCGGACTTCTTGCTAATCAGCAGACTTCATCTTAACCTTCTTCATTATCTTTGCCATAATTTTCGAATTATGCGGTCAAAATTCATTTCAAAATCTACTTATTTGCTTGAATATTTCTGTTGTTGTTCCTTTTTGATAGTTCTATTTTAGCTTTGAATATTTCTTCTTTATAGGCAAGAACTTTTTTTAAACCAAAGTATGGGAAATCGAGCGGTTTTTTTAAATCCTTTCATTGTATGCTACAAAGGTTATGGTGCCTTTGAAAAGAGGCCAAACAAAAAAGGGGAAAGGGAAATAATAGAAAACATAGAGAGTGAAATATGATATCATTTTCTGAATATTATGTCAAAATCACAAAATTCGATATTTTAATAAAAAGTGGAAATTTTGCTTCCTCGCTTCACAACTTTTGAATACATTTTATCTGATCTGCTATATCTTGCTTCTTCAAAATTGACTCAATACACCATTCCCATTGACATGAATCCTTTCCTGTGTGTCCTGTCAAACACATAATTAAACTTGGTGAAGGATTCAATAACCCCTTGAAAATAGGACTCCTGCCTTTTATACGTACCATAACATAATTTGTTTCACATAATAATTATTAAAGGTAAAATAACATATTTTTTCACATAATAAAATGATTTGAATAATTACAATTTCTCCAAATTAATAATGCAAATCTTCTTTCTTGGGCTGACAAAAAGTCTCTTCTTTTCTTACTTATGAAGGAAAATTCAAAGGTAAAAGAAGTTTAAATGAAAAACCATATAATTCAGGAAAATAAATAAATTTGTAAATGAAATTTGACAGCATAATTCGAAAACTATGGCAAAGATAATGAAAAGATTAAGAGGAAGTCTGCTGAGTAGCCAAACTCTACTCATCAAATTTCCGATTTCTGCCATTTTGGCGCAAGCCTCTTTTTGAACAAAAATTTTCCTTGTTTGCTCAAGCATGAACAAAATTTATTTTTTTGAATGGCATTTCACAGATAAGATCTTAGAGCATCTATTAACATAAAAATATAGACATAATGATTTGAAACAATTTTTTTATAAACTTTTCAAAACTGTCCCGTTTTTTTTTTGATACGCACTGTATTATATATATATATATATATATATATATATATATATAAAAATATATATATATATATATATATATATATATATATATATATATATATATATATATATATATATATATATATATCCTTCAGAATCCTCCTGAATACGTCTATTCGGATGGATTCGCAGCTGATTCGGTTCGGGTGTCACCCTGGCTTCATGTTTGATTTCGCTAATACACCCACAGAACGTCACCCTCACCCCCCCTTTCACTCTTTTCCACAATTTCTCTCCCTATCTCTACACCCCCCATTATCTATCTCCCTCTCTCCCCCTCTCGCTCCCCTCTCTCTATGAGACTCTCTCTCTCTTTCTGTTTGTCAATAATATATCTTAATGTAAGGCATCAATGGTATACTATCCACTATTGAAAGGTAAGTAGAATTTCATATAAATAGTATATAATTTCTAACATTAAAAATGGTCATTTTTTTATATATGCCATTGTTGTCACTCAAATCTTGGTTCCGCCTATAAAGGCTCCAAGCAATTATAATGATTAATCCCTAAAAAATTACAATGACAGATAACAGTTACTGATCAATTTCCTAATGGGAACTGCTTTCCATGCGGGATACAATTCTCTTCACTCTTTTGACAAAACTCAATTAATTAGGTATAACTGGTTCTTTTATCGACAAGGAATATGAAATGGAAATATATCATGGGCGAATAAGCATGCATTTCAAACAAGTGGGGATCCAAGGAAGAAATATGGATAAATGATAATAAAAATTGGAAACGAGCAAAGAGGAAATGAAACATGTCCAGGCACAAATACTATGCACATTTAAAACCCCTAACAACAATGATATTTTGTTTTCCTTTTTCAAACCGGTTGCCATGCCTTCCAAAACAACGCTGAGCAGTATACATGTATTAATCACTATTTATTTTTTTTTTTCAATTTTCTTTATGAAAAATTACCAGCTTTTTTCCCAAAACGTAGTAGTAACTTATTTTGTAGCGTGTAAACGCGATTAACTTGCATCGGCTCGCGGTTCAGAACCGGCAATTTGCACCACCAAAGTAGATGGTTCTGAACCGCGAGCCGATGCAGAATCGGCTTTTTTACTACGCGTAAGGCCCCCATCTCACTAGGATGGCGATCATAGCGACCATGGCGACCATGGCGATCTGTCTTAATCCCGCAAAGCGTAGCAGAATCGTCCTCGAATTCTATTTTTAGCCTGCGAGGCGATTGCACTACAACTTCACTGCGACGGACCTGCGCTGAAGGCGATGGTAATACGCTGGTAGTACGACGCTGCCACTCTCTTGCCACGATTTGAGGCAGATGTGATGCGCTGCTTCTGCGATCAAAGCGACCGTACAACGAGGCCCATACGCTAATTAGGACCTCGGTACGGTGGTGCTACGAATGGAACGATTGTGTTACGTTCATGATGGGCTCTTAATTGAAACGATTTCAAGCAATCGGCATATTGATCGCGGCACATGAGAAATTTTTGAGTCGATTGCCAACCTCCGACCAAGATGGATGTCCAGAATTTGGTTGGACTTATACATCTTAGCATAATAAAACAACTTCAATTATAAGTTGAATACGAGGACCTGATACGAGGACAGCAGAAGGAGGAGGCCAAAAAGATACTGGGTCCGATCCTGGCTGTCACTTAAGTCATAATATACAATATATATTAAAATTTCACTCAAAAGATGTCGATGAGCCTAATAGTTAATATGAGGGATGCATCCAGAATTTCACAAAAGAGCATAAAAATGTTTTATATTTTGTTTATTTTTTTTCCACAAAAGTTTGTCACTCAAAATTGTTAGGTAAATTCCTTTCAAATTTGCTTTCAAGAAGTAGTCTACTGATGTGAGAGCACTCATGAGGGGGGGGGGGCACAATGCCAGAATCCCCATAAAGTGTGCTTTCCCAATCAATACATCAGTGATCGAATCATTAAAATTTTAATATTGTTTCCTGTCACTGTAGTTAGAATTCATTCTATTTTTAAAACATATTCAATTTATATATTTTTGCGGAGGTAACCCATTTCGTCATCAAGACATGCGAGCGTCTTTTTTTCTCTCTTTCAAGCTGGCTCAGCAGTTAGATTTTCATCCTCCTACTATACCTCCTGCTCCTCCTCTTCCTCTTCCTCCTCTACCACCACCATAACCTCTTGTTCGCTTCCTCTTGGACCGCCGGCATAACAGATTGGGCAGCTTCCCTTTTTGGTCCTTTTTCTGGGAAGTATATTTGAAAACGTCGTGGTGTCGCCTCGTAATCTGTTGAAAATGTGATAATCCGCTACCATCGGCACGTTGTTTCATAGCAGCGCAGACGGTCGCTGCTCAATCGCTGGCCAGTCATCAGCGGCGCAGCAAAAGCGCAACGCGAATGCCTGCAGCGGGCTGAGAACGTGTGCCACATGCCACCCAAAGGGAAAGCGTCGTGGTGGAAACGGTGTGAAGCGTGTCGAGCGCAAGGCAGTCGCCTCGTAAACGGAAGCAGCGTAGCAGAATTGTCTTGGGAACGGGCCTGAAAAACACGGGCGATCGGTGCCGCTTTTAATGCGCTTCTACTACGCTTTGTGCGTTGGGGCTTCGTTACAGCTACGAATATGTCGTTTGTAATACGCTCTTGACTCGATTATGATGCGCTTTAGCACCTCCGCGATCTCGCTACGTAAGTTTTGAACATGTTCAAAATTTTGTGGCGACCAGGAAGATGGTGGCGATCCTTGCCGCTTCAGAAAAGATCAAGGTACGACGGAGAAGATTGAAAAGATCAAGCCACGTTCAAGCTACGATATACCACGCTTTGTCGATTTTTGACGATCGCAGCGGAATCGCCATCTAGCATGTCTAGTGAGATGGGGGTATAAACAGAAAGCCGATTCTGCATCGGCAATTGGTGCGTGTGATATATGCAGATGCACTTTGATTATGACGTCATTGTAACCTTGAAGCATGATACCGAAGTAAAATGTATGAACCGAAAATCACCGCATAACGCCGTAGTTCTGTTGGTAGTCCTGACGAATGAACTGTAATGTATGATTGAGTTATGAGACATGACACTGGCGACGAGGACGGGATCGTCTAGGATTACGAACTGGCAACGTTAAGGCAATTTTTCAGAGATAAACGACACGACGAACCGTGGATCTTCGGTGAGGGCAATAACGTGTTGTCCCACGTACTTAGTTTTCTGTGGTGTTTTCGAAAACGTCTGTTCAACGCAATCACGGGTACGTCGCCCGCACGGATACGGTGAACTTTCTTTGACTCTACAAGTTAAGTGAAATAACTAGCAATGGCTTTGGCACCATCGCGTTTATTGTTTGAAGAGTTTGACAAGGACGGAGATATTGAAGCATATCTAGACAGGCTTGATCAATATTTTATCGCTTTGGATATCACAACGGAGACCAGACATGAGGGTAAGCGTAAAGCTATTCTTCTCAGTAGTATTGGTAGTGACACGTACAAAACGGTGAAAGATTTGGCATTTCCAAGCAAACCAAGTGAGAAAACGTATGATGAACTCAGTGGAATTTTGAGGGGACATTTCCGTCCTAAGCGCTTGGTTGTATCAGAAAGGTTCAAGTTTCATAATGCTAAGCAATCACCAGGTCAAACAATCTCAGGCTTTGTCTCCTACCTGAAAAAGCTTGCTTCTTCATGTGAATTCACAGGGGGAGCATTAGAGGAAGCTCTACGAGACCGCTTCATTGCAGGCTTGTACTCAAGTTCCATTCAGAAGAAACTTTTGTCCAAGAACTATAGATTCCAGGAAGCTGTGGAATTAGCATTAGCAGAGGAGGCAGCATCATGTAACATCAAGGACATGTCCAATACTAAAGTAGATGATGGGAAGGTGAATAAGGTGTCATATTCACACAACAGACGTAAAGATGCTACCCAGGTCAAGCAGGGTCAATCTAGTACAAGTAAGCGACCTAAATGTTATCGCTGTGGACTGTCAAACCATTCCGCGCAGCAGTGCAAACACAAAGACGCAGTGTGTTTCAAGTGTCAGAAAAAGGGGCATTTGAAGTCGGAATGTAAGTCAGGTGGGAACCAAAGAGGAAAAACAAATTTTCCACGTCAAGATAATGGTCGCAGGTCAGTGAAACAGGTCAAGGAAGATGATGATGATGGAGCGTATGATGGTAAAAACAACGTAGACTTCCTAGACTCTGTTTTTCATGTGAACAACGTGACATCTCAGCCTCCATATATCGTACCAGTAACAGTTGAAGGGGTTGAACTGCAGATGGAATTAGACACGGGAGCTGCAGTGTCTATCCTCACCTATGACGATTACTTGAAACATTTCAAGCATGTACAATTGCAAGCGATCAGACGTCCGCTGCGCGTATATGGAGGTGCAAGGCTAGACTTAGCAGGAGAGATTGATGTGGAGGTCAAGTACCAGTACATGAACCAAGCTATGACTCTTACCTTGGTAGTCGTCAAGACTTCTCAACACGCTCCACCTCTCTTTGGACGATCTTGGCTGAGGAAACTGAAGCTAGACTGGAAATCATTGATCTCGGATCCTCAGTATTCAATCAGTGTTGATACAGATGTGGGAACGGTTCTGCAGCAGGAGTTTGCGGATGTATTTAAGGAAGGACTTGGGAAAGCTAAAGGCCCACCAGCGTCATTGCATCTGAAGGAAGGTGCTCGACCAAAGTTCTGCAAGGCACGCAACGTTCCTTTTGCTCTACGTCCTGCTGTTGAGAAGGAACTGGAACGTATGCAGGAAGATGACATCATATACCCTGTAGATTACAGTGAATGGGCAACCCCATTGGTATGCATACCGAAGGCCGATGGACGGGTACGCCTATGTGGAGATTACAAGGTGACTGTGAATCAGCAGATTCATTGTGACCAGTACCCCATTCCTACTACAGAACAAGTCTTTTCAAACTTGGTGGGAGGAAAGAAGTTCTCTAAGATTGATCTTAAATGTGCATACCAACAAATGATGTTGGATGAAGCTTCGCAGGAACTAGTGACGATCAACACCCACCGAGGTCTCTTCCGCTACACCAGGCTGCCATTTGGTATATCATCTAGCCCAGCTATTTGGCAGAAATTCATAGAGCAGGTCATATCTGGACTGGATTGTACTTGCGCCATCATGGACGATGTGCTCGTGACAGGAAACACAGACCAAGAGCACATGAGAAATCTGAAGCAGGTATTCCAGCGTTTCCAGAAGTTCGGACTTAGGGTGAAGAAGGAGAAGTGTTCCTTCATGAAAGACAGTGTGGTCTACTTTGGGCGGAAGCTATCATCCAAGGGAATTCAACCAACGAGTGATAAGGTTGAGGCAGTTCGCCATGCCCCAACCCCAAAGAATGTGTCAGAGTTGCGCTCCTGGTTAGGAATGGTTAACTATCACGCGCAGTTCATTCCTAATCTTTCTACAATGGTCCATTCCTTGAATGAACTACTTGGATCAAAGCCGTGGTCTTGGGACAAGGACTGTGATAATGCCTTCCAAGCTGTAAAGAAGGCGATTTCTACAGAGAGATTGCTTACACACTATGATCCAGAGCAGGAGCTAGAACTGAGTGTAGATGCTTCACCCTATGGAGTGGGTGCAGTTATCTCCCATGTGAATAACAACGGCAACAGGAAGCCAGTAGCATATGCCTCAAGGAGCTTGAATCAGCATGAGAAGGGATATGCACAGTTGGACAAGGAAGCACTGGCCATTATGTTCGGTCTTCAGCGTTTTCGCACGTACCTGTATGGAAGGAAGTTTGTGATACGTACAGATCACAAGCCCCTGGAACGGATTCTAGGTCCAAAGACTGCAATACCTACCTTGGCTGCCCAGAGGTTGCAACGATGGGCAATCATCCTGTCAGCTTTTGATTATGAGCTGAAGTATATTCCAGGCAACCAGAATCTTGTGGCAGATGCTTTGTCACGACTTCCCTTACCGGAAACTGTGCAAGGAGATGACGACATCTATAACATTGCAGCCTATCACATTGAGAGCCTTCCTATCACTAGCAAAGAAATACAGAACAAGACAAGAACAGATCCTGTGCTTTCTAGGATTCTTCACATGGTGAAAACAGGAACATGGGTGGAGGACAAACAAGATGAAAGACTCAAACCATTCATCAGAAGGAAGGATGAATTAAGCATGGAACAGGATTGCCTCTTGTGGGGTTATCGAGTAATTGTGCCTCCTAGTCTACAAAGAGACATTCTACAAGAGTTGCATACAGCGCATCCTGGCATGGTGCGTATGAAGGAAATTGCTCGCAGTCATGTTTGGTGGCCCAGGATTGACTATGACATAGAGCAGATGGTGAAGTCATGCCAGACTTGCCAGCAGACGCGGAACCTTCCAACAGTGGCACCACTTATGCCATGGGTATGGCCACAGTCACCATGGACACGTATACACATAGATTATGCCCAGAAGGACAAGAAGGACTATCTAGTCGTCACAGATGCATATTCCAAGTGGCCAGAGGTCATTATGATGTCAAGTACAACGTCAGCTGCAACTATTTCAGCATTGAGGGACTTGTTCAGCAAGTATGGAATCCCTCTGCAATTGGTTAGCGACAACGGCCCACAATTTGTGAGTGAGGAATTCGAGGATTTTCTCAGGAGAAATGGTGTGAAGCATGTCAAGGTCGCACCATATCATGCCGCAAGTAACGGTGCAGCTGAAAGGATGGTACAATCCTTTAAAAGATCATTGAGTGCCAGCAAGGCTCAAGGTCGCAGTCTTCAGCAGTGCTTAGATAGTTTCCTACTTACATATCGCTCAACTAAGCATGCGACAACTGGACAGACCCCAGCAAGTTTGTTTCTGGGACGGGAGCTTCGCACACGTCTCAGCTTAGTCAGACCTAGTACCGAGGACAAGGTCATTAACAAGCAGAGTGACCAAAAGCTTCATCATGACAAACAACATGGTCTGCGTGAATTCTTCCCTGGAGATCGCGTGTTAGTCAAAGACTTTCGTCAAGATGAAACTTGGTGGTCAGGAACAATCGCTGAGCGACGAGCGCCAAAGTCCTATGTAGTCATCCTGGAGGATGGCAGAGTCTGGAAAAGACATGTGGATCAGTTGCGTTCAGAATGCAAGGTGTCGATGGACGATACCACTCGTACACAGGTGCCAACACCATCAGCGCCTGTGAATCCAACAGAGACTTTAGAAACTGAAAGACATTTGTCTGCCCCAGAAAGTCTGGAGGGTAATCACTCTCCCATTCAGGCGAAATCACAGATCGAAGATGATCCAGAAACTATGCCTTCCAATCTTGGCGAGGCACTCCCTCTTCGACGTTCTAAGCGTGTAAGGAAGACGCCGGATCGGCTCATCGAGTCCATGTAACAGATGAAGGATGAAGTTTGTAAATATAGTTTAAGCTTTCTAGTGTTAAATTTTGATGATATTTTGATGTTATTTCTTTTCTACAAGATTTGAGTGGTGTTGTTTGCACGATATGACAGTTGAAGCAATTATGTTCTTCTAAACAACTCAAACACTTGAAACCGATTATTTTCATTTAGCATACTATACTGGAAATAGTAAATTTTAAAGAAATTGTTGTTCAAGTACAAAAAAAAACAGTTTTCAAATGCCATTTATTGGGAAAACCTCACATTAATGTTTGTCATTGATAACATGGCGGTACAACAAACCGGTGCAAAATTTGTACATTTCAAAATCAACAACACAACTCAGATTTTGTTTGTAAATATGTTTCTTCTTTGTTGCTCAAAAAAAAAAAAAAATGCAAATTTTTGCATGGACATAAATGCCATTGCTGAGACAAAATTGGGCAAAGATCATCATTATTGCTTTCATGACATTTATTTCTTTTCCAAAAGAAGTATTGATCAGTGGGATGAAAATTGATATTTTCATGGCTTGATTTTCTTTAAAAAAGAATGGTTCAAAAAAAAAAGAAAAAAAAAGGAGGAATTTTTCAGGCTTGTGCCAATTTTTGATGTTGTCTATACTGCTAAAGAAAAGAACAAAATTATGTTCGTTTTTGCATAGAAAAAAAAGCACATTGGATTTTAGTTGAAGTTTTGGAGGAATAAGCTAAGGAGGGAGGAGTGTGATATATGCAGATGCACTTTGATTATGACGTCATTGTAACCTTGAAGCATGATACCGAAGTAAATGTATGAACCGAAAATCACCGCATAACGCCGTAGTTCTGTTGGTAGTCCTGACGAATGAACTGTAATGTATGATTGAGTTATGAGACGTGACAGTGCGCATTTCATTTAATTTACCATTGTGACGTAATTGAAAGCGCACGGATCCAGCGTTGTCTTTATTATGACGTATATTGTTGGTGTGCGTATCGTTTCAGGTTTTTGCATCGGCTCGCGGTTCTGAACCGTGAGCTGTAACAGCGTGTAAACGCAGTGCAAGATAACCAAAAGCTGATTCTGCATCGGCTTTTGGTTCTGAACCAAAAGCCGATCAAGTGTAAACACGGTAATAATGAGATAATGTAGACTTTTCTGTGAAGAATTATGTGTATAGACCAAAGTAGACCCTGTGTGATAAAATAGGACAAATTCCGTACAGCACGGTTGAAGTATCAATACACATATGTATTTATATAAGATCTTTAACCTAACCAACAAAAAAATGGACATTAATTAAAAAAAACCTCATGATTTAAAGAAATGTATTGATTAAAGAAAATGGCTCCAAAATAAATTTATGCATTAAAATTTCTCGTAAAATCACTCTGCCGTTTGCCACCTAATGTATGCCTTGGCAATGGCGGCAGAAACCAAACATTTTAGGGGGGACCACCACACAATTTTTTGACAAGCAAAAAAAAAAGTTTTTAAAAACATCAAATTTTAGGGGGGATGCAGGCAAAAAACTTGACGAGCAAAAAATCGTCCCCACCTTAAATTTAGGGGGGCACGTCCCTCCCGCCGACTGTGTGCCTTGGTAGTTGGTGGGGCCTTTTACAAACAAAACCTAAGTGTTGGATTAAAAAAAGTGCAAATTTTGGTGGGTTTTTTCCATTGCTATATAAGAATGCTACCTTGTCCTATAAATAAATTAACAGATAAAGTAAATTGCTTTTTGCCAATTTATGCCAATCCAATGCCATCTTCCAGCCAGGTTTAGTTATGATGGCAAAAAAATACAAATACTTTTGTTTTGTTTTCAATACTATTCCGAAACACGCAAATTGCCTATACCTCGATGTTCGTTAATCCGAAAACGTAAAAGGGTTCGTTAATCCGAACATTTGTGGCGTTATTCCGAAGCTTCGCTATTTCCGAAGTCTCGATAATCCAAAAAACAAAATAAGGTTCGATGTTCCGAAGGCTCGTTAATCCGAAAACGAAATATGGTTCGTTGTTCCGAATGTTCGTTAGTCCGAAAACGGAATAAGGTTAGTTAATCATTTAGTTTTCGGATTAACGAACCTTCGGAACAACGAACCTTGTTTCGTTTTCGGACTAACGAACCTTCGGAACAACGAACTTTATCTCGTTTTCGGATTAACGAACCTTCGGAATTACGAACGTTCGGAAATACGAATCTTCGGAATAACGAACCTTCGGAATATCCGAACCATCGGAATTACGAATGTACGCGGACCCAACAACTCCCATGCACAAATGACCATGGGCCGCCCCTCGGGGGAGGGGGGGGGGTGCAAACTCACCGGGAAATCTGCAGACGCGGTGTCCTGGTGGTATGCCAAGATTGCTCTTTCTCCTCGGGCAAGCAGCGTCCTTGTCCGTGTTAAGAACGAGCTTTGGCAAGGTCTGTACCATGTTACCATTCTGGTGGAGTTTCTGCTTGCATTCGTTGAACATTGGTAAGGTGTAATTCAGTCCTAACCCGTCTGAACAACAGGTCTGCTCCTCGCTTCCAGTTGAGGATACGACACAGGCTGTAAATATAGATATCATACGAATGGGAAAAATAACGGTTATAAACCCGTGTACTTCAGTTAGATATACCTCCATTTTAAAGGATAGGAGGGCTGCCTGTAAAGCTGGCCTTTATTCTGCTTGTTACCTCTCAGAAAACTTTGCCCTCCACCCCCACCCCCCCCCCCGCCCGGATCCAGGATTTTCATGAAGGGGGTGCATTTTGTGTCTGATATTGACGAGCCCACCCCCAAAAAGGTCATCACTCACAAAATGAAAGGGCCATCACTCCCGAATAAGAGCAGTCTCTCTCTCTCTCTCTCCAGTGGCGTAATAAGCCGAAAAGATCGAAAGGGCTCAATATGGCGTATCACGCAAAAATAACAAAAGTTGCGAGCGACCAAATCCAGCGAGCAAAATAATCCACTTTTAAGTGTACAGTACCATTTGTTAAAAAATATACATACTGTACATGCATACTGGCAATGGTAAATTAAAGCTTGCTTGTTTACCAATTCCAATACGATGAGCATGGTATTTAAACTTTATCATATAAAAAAGAGCAGCTTCAAAGAAAAAATTAAATGTTGCAGATAAAAAGAGAATAATATGGTTCGGATGATTCATAGCTCGGTACATAACATTTTTTAGTTGGATACAGTAGGTATAGCATTAATAGAAAGGACAACACTACTCTTCAGGCACAGTCCCTGATTAAAACTTTGATTATAAAGTGAATCTTCACCTAAGGCTTGTACAGATTTTTCAATTTCAGGGACCTCCTATACTCAAATCATTGGCAGACTAGGCTTTTGGCTGCATATTCAGATCACTTTCCTCGAGTGAATATGGAATGGTTAACAAATGGATCTGTCTTGTCAAAATCACCCATGCATGTCCAACTTCCAAGGTTGCGTCTGTGTGGAGGCTGTTGCCCAAAGATGCCAAAGCTGTTACGGTGAGTTTGGCAATTTTCTGTTGAAACTTTAATACTATCAATAAGTGTCAGAAGTTAAATTACAGGGTACTTATGATGTCATTCTCAATCTGATAACTGTCAAGAAATCAGAGGTATGAAGGTATGGAAACTTGGGATCTTAAGCCTTAATATGGTGGTTGTTTACCTGATTGCTAAGTAAGCATGAATGCTTGTAAGCAAACGACCAGAGAACCGACAGCTTAATGTCCTCTCAAAGACCTGGGGAGCGTTTCATCAATATTTTCATCTGACAAGTTGTCAGACCTGACATCTTTCCATGATTTTGATTGGTTGAGAGGCACTGTTCCTATGGTAACTGTCGGATAAAATTGGACTTTTCGGATAAAACATCCGACAAGTCCTTTCATGAAACGCCCCCCAGGTAATGAGGATGCGCCTTACAAAAGAGCACTAATGGACCAAATGGGAATCAAATCCAGGTCACCTGAGTCCGAAACCCCCTTTAATATCTAGCCATAATGACGCCATAGCAGCATTGGCGGCGGAAGCGAAAAATTTTAGGAGGGGACAACAAAAAAAATTTTGACAAGCCCCCCCCCAAAAAAAAGGTTCTCAACCATAAAATTTTAGGGAGGACGTAGGCAAATAAACTGACAAGCAAAAAAAAAAAAAAAAAAAAAAAAAAAAAAATCAACAACAAATTTAGGGACCGTCCCCCCCCTCTCCAAATTTAGGGGGAGACACGTCCCCCCGTCCCCCCGCTTCCGCCGCCTATGCATAGCAGTCGTACGATTTCCAACGATTTGAAATTAATTTAGCCTTTACTCTAAAATAAAGGCTTGTATTCTTCGAAAATGGTTATATTAGTTTTCTTTCAATTAGTTTTAACCTCATATAAAATGATATGTTCCATTCACTTTTTCAGAAAATGAGCAAAAATGCGTTTTGTTCCAAAATCGGATAGCGGAGGTATGCGGTGGCGGAGACCTTATGATCTCGGCCTTCGATCGCGCGATCGCGACGAAATTTGACACACGCGTTATCCATGGCTTTATCTACAAAACTCTAATATCAAATTCTGCGAAAATCTCACTGCTCATTAATTATGTTGATTTATGCGTAAAATCATGAGTTTGCTCTTATTAAGAAAACAATGCCCCTAAAATGCTATTTTTTTCACATACTCTTTATAGGCATCTAATTAAATTTATTTTGAAAAAAGGTCAACATCACATTTATTTTTTATGTACTTTATTGTTTTCTAAATTTCTTATGTATTTCTTTGTTTTTCGACTTTTTTTCAATGGAAATTGTCGGAGACTTTACTTTGACCATAAACAAAATAAAATGAATTGGTTTTAAGCAGTAAAAGCGAAAATATGAGACATTATATGAATTTTGGCGAAAAACACTATTTGCATTGGATTTCTACACAAATTGACGTTTTTTTTTACAATTTTGTATCTGCATGCACTTACGAAAGGTTGCATAATTTCGCGAAAAAATGTCGAGAGGGCTGAATCAGCCCCAAAATCAGCCCCCCCCCCAGTCTTCTCAGGGTTAGTGCTGCTACAGCAATGTGTGCTACCCTTTAGAACTGCTACAATTATTGCTAATACTACTACTACTAAAACAATGATGATGATGATAGATAAATATGATCATAGTAGCAATGAAAATAAGGGAAATGATAGTAAGACTAATAACAATGAATAATTAAAATGATAATCATCATTATCATCATCTTCATCATCAAAATAGTCTACCAATTCTTCTGATTTCTTCCATATCCTCCTCCTCTTCTTAATCTATTTTTTTCGCCGCGCATTCTTCGTCTATATTCCTCCCCCTCCTTCATCTTCAATTCTCTTCTTATAGTTATCACGGTTTAATGAATATTACCATTGATATGGTGACAATATTGATCTTTTCAGTTTAATTTGCAAAACCATAAACAAGTTGATAATGAAATTGATTAAAAAATAAATGTTGATAACGATAACACTTACCGAAGGATATAAAAAGCAGGAAAACGAGGATCAAGCGTATTTGAGGCCCTTTGTCCTATAACACAATTATGAAATGAAGAGGACTTGATATGATATGAAAATCATGAATTATACTGAATGTGGTAGAAGGAAAACCGAAGGAGCAAATATATAGTTGGGCTCTAAGCTGTGAAGGGATAACACGTAAAATATAAAGTTTGATATTGTTTTGTTTATTTCTATGAACATCAAAATAAAACTTGTATTAATTCGATTATTCTGTAATAGTTTATCATGCATTTGTTTCATGTGTTTTGTAAATGTTATTTGATTCTTGATGTACACAACGCTTCATTTATTTATTTTTTTTATATGTCAAGGCATTTCGTGAATGAGAATAAACACAATATGTGACCCTTAAATTAATCAAACAAACAAGTGGAATGCCTCTGGCCGTCTCACCTGCATCACGCGGTTCAATATAGCAGCAGTGCTGACTTTGAATACTACTCTAACTCGCACAAGATGTTCAGTGATACATGGTTACTCTTATGTCCACTTTTTATGAACTAGACCTATAAACTTAGAGATATGATGGTTATTCAACAAAAAACCCCAACATGGCCAAAGTTCATTGACCTTACATGACCTTTGACCTTGATCATGTGACCTGAAACTCGAACAGGATGTTCAGTGATACTTGATTACTCTTATGTACAAGTTTCATGAATCAGATCCATAAACTTTTAAAGTTATGATGGTAATTCAACAGATACACCCAATTCGGCCAAAGTTCATTGACCTTTGACCTTGGTATGTGACCTGAAACGCGCACAGGATGTTCAGTGATACTTGATTACTCTAATGTCCAAGTTTAATGAACTAGACCAATAAACTTTCAAAGTTATGATGGGAATTCAACAGATACCCCCAATTCGGCCAAAGTTCATTGACCCTAAATGACCTTTGACCTTGGTCATGTGACGTGAAACTCATGCAGGATGTTTAGTGATACTTGATTAACCTTATGTCCAAGTTTCATGAACTAGGTCCATATATTTTCTAAGTTATGATGACATTTCAAAAACTTAACCTCAGGTTAAGATTTCGATGTTGATCCCTCCAACATGGTCTAAGTTCATTGACCCTAAATGACCTTTGACCTTGGTCATGTGACATGAAACTCTAATAGGATGTTCAGTAATACTTGATTAACCTTATGGCCAAGTTTTATTAACTAGGTCCATATACTTTCTAAGTTATGACGTCATTTCAAAAACTTAACCTCAGGTTAAGATTTGATGTTGACGCCGCCGCCGCCGCCGTCGGAAAAGCGGCGCCTATAGTCTCACTTTGCTTCGCAGGTGAGACAACAAAAACTGGGCATCTAAAACCTCCACGTTCGTTAATTACTGAACAAAACTCTATTGGTTCACGTAGCTTCATCTAAGGAGTGCAAGCACTTTGCAATGTCACTTAACACCCCCAAATCATCCAAGAATATTCTCGTTGCATTTATAAGTAATTAAACTTAGTGGGGAAAAATAAAGAACTTACCATTCTTGTATGGACAAGCAATCACCCGAGGGTCGCCAAAGTCTAGATGATGGCAATTATATGGTCTGGTTTTGTCCGTGCTGTCTTGACCCGTAGTTTCTTTAACAAGGAAAAATAATTATTTTTCTCCTTCTGATGGTGATTAGGAGGTACGGTCCAACACCATGTGCATTGTCTCAGGAGACAAATTCCTTTTTTGTTCTCTCTTTGACACAAATGTTTAAGTAGACCGTGGGACACCCTGGTTGTGAGGTATGTTGTGATATCACTGCGTATTACCGTGTTATATAGGAATATAAAGTGCGCCTAGCTCCTATTTTTAACAGGGCGTTGTATGGCGTGCGCATACCTCGCGGAATAAAAAAAATGATGCAGTTTGGATGGTGACGTCGAATGCCGGTCCAGACATAAATAATCATATCTGATTGATGTACGTCTGTTAGGTTTCATCACATTATTGCAACCCTATAACACTAACCCTATATCTTAGACGAATTAGATAAAGCCAGGATCAAAACTAATTGTCACACCCACCCATAAAATATCAAGACATATTTACATATCCCCCGCCCCACCCACTCCTACCAAAGGAGAGAGAGAAGAATAGCAATTAAAAGCTTAGGAGGAGATTTTTTTAAGGGGGGATGGGTTGCCGATATTTTCCCCTAAGTATACAAATCTGAGTAGCACTAAATTAAATCCAAACAAAAATGAACATAATGCAGGGTTGTGACTGGTACGTCATAAATAAAAAGATCTGAAAATAGCTGAAGAGTGTTGAAAAGGTCTGAAATAGAGAGAGCTCCCATACTTTTGTACAGAGGAGAGCCAAAAATAAGCTGAAATTAAGATGAAAATCAAAACAAAACAAAATCTGAAATCAGCTAGAAAATCTGAACTCGTCACACCCCTTTTAACGTCATCTATGTGACTTTTGCCTTTATGTTAAGCAGTGCTTACGGAAATGATCACCCACACTTATATATGCGCACCCACTCCCGCTCAAACACACACACCATCACAACACACATTCTCGCGCGCACACACCAAATCCCACCTCCATACCGAATATTCACGATGTAAATGTATCCCATAGTGAGGAATACACACACCAGCATCGCACACACATTATATAGATATACACTATAGACCCACATAAAAAAGTAAAAAAAAATAGGTCATGACAACTTCGCACACACACTCACGCATTAGCGGTTTCACTCACATTGGAGCACACATATTTGCACTTTCCATCAAAGTCTCTACAAATCATTTCATCCCCCAGACCCCCTCTCTCCCCTTCTCTCTCTCTCTCTCTCTCCCTCTCTGCCTTTCTCTTTCAATCCCAATCTCTGCAATTTAATTCTCTTCAAATCCATTTACATACATACATCAAATATAGAGAGAGTCTTTCCATTTCATGCTCGAGGCGCTTTACAAAAAATATGACAAGAAAGTACAATTTTGCTCCCAAGTGCTTACAAAAATATGAAAGGGGTATTAATGAGAAACAGATATTTTTTGGCTTGTTTTTTAATACTCGTCAAGAACATGAACGGATATTGACAGGGAGACTTTTCCAGATAATGGGAACCATGAAACTAATATACAGTGCGTATCAAAAAAAAGTTTACACTTTGAAAAATCCCTGGGAATTAAAAAATATACAACATGTGGGTAATTTTTCACATATAATATGGGTTTGGGTCTCATCTATCCAATGAAGGTAAAAGTTTTGACAGAATGTTACACTTGAGTGAGCACTGTCATTTTTGTACAGCTCGCAGAAATCTGTTTGCGCAGAAATGCTTGTTTTCACGCTGTGTCAAGTGGAAAGGGCGAAATCAAACTTACCCTGTGAAGCATTTCTCATACATATCCCTTGCACTTTTAGCCAATTGAAATAAAACGGATATATTCAAGCATTTTGTAACAATTTTGCCGCCCAAATTTGAAATTTCAACAGTAAGCACAACCTTTACCCTTTTTGTGCCAGCTGGATCTGAGGACATAACTGAATCTGAACAAAAGTTTATATCAGACATCTCCAGCATTTTTCACTAAGTTTTTATCATTTAAAGTTGGTTTACATTTCATTTTCATTTAATACTTGTTTCTCCACACTTTTCCAAAGCTTGGCAATGATTAACAAAATGAAAATCAAGCCTAAGCCATTTCATGTAAATCACAGCTCAGTGTAAAGCAAATATCGTCACGATGGACTCGGTGTGTGGGGGAGTGGGATGGGGCGCAATGCACTCTTCGAAGTGTTTTGGGCAAGGAAACAAGTTTAAAAAGGTAAAAGATATCTTCATATCAATTTTACTTGCTAATTTCCACATGTTCTTCATGATTGAGGTCTACTTTTATTCGCATAACTATTTCAAAGTTCTGCGAAAATCATTTTTCACCAACTTTTCAAAACTAAGTGGTGCTCAGTCAAGCAGAAATATTTTTCGACAGTTATATCATCATTTGCTTAAATGGATCTGTACCAATGCTGAAATGTGGAAAACTCATCAGGATATTACAAATATATAATTTTACAGGAATTTTGCTAAGTGTAAACTTTTTTTTGATACGCACTGTATTGTTGACCGTTCTTGGAGTTCATTTTAGCAATTTGTAAACAAAAAGGATCTGATCTAGAACGTAGTGAATCGTGAGATTGTTGGACTGGAGAAAATAAGGTTTATTCATCTCTCCATCTTTCTAAATATCTGTTCTACCTCTAATGCTTCTTATAACTCTTTACATTAAATAACGGGCAAGACAAATATGAAAGCATATACACCAGAATATTATATATATATATATATATACAGTGCATCAAACAACAAAGGAAACTGGTTTCAGAGACGGATTTTACAATTCGTTTTCCTTTGAAAAGACATGGGAATCCAGGTTTCCTTTTTTCTTGGAAGCACTGTGTATATTTCACTATAAGAAATAATTTGCTTCAATTTTGCTGTATATCAGGGCCCTGTCTCACAAGAGTTACGATTGATCCAATCAATCATAACTCCATGGAAATCCATCAGTGTCATTTTTTTTCTACCGGAAATGTGCACAATATCCTTTGTAAACAAAGAGAAGCACGGCGGATATTCAAGACATGGATGTATGCATCCATGAATATAAATCATAGCTAGAAAATATTTTGAACAAACATGCATAATAGATGTTGACATTCAGTAGCGGACCGTGACCCGGAGGAAACAAAGCATTGGGGGGGGGGCACTGCATTGTCTGTGAACAATGCTGTGCCCCCCAATGCTTTGTCTCCTTCGGGTCACGGTCCGCCAATGTTGACATTGCTGGCCGTCCATCAGCTTGATCAGATCAACCGCATCTCTTTGTAAGACGGGGAACTGAGATCTAAATTGAAGTTGCAGCCTGGTCAAAGAGGAAGTTCACCCTGAAGAAAACTTTGTTGTAAAAATAGCAGAAAAAATAATAAAAAAATATTGGTGAAGGTTTGAGGAAAATCTGTTAAAGATTAAGAAAATTATTAGAGTTCAAGTTTTGTATTTGTTACGTCATAAACGAGCAGCTGCCCCATATGTTATGTAATATAAAATGCATGAATTTCAAATTTTGTATGGTTCCTGATGACTTAATTTTGTTTTCTATTCATTATCGGGTGTGAAACGATTTGTCTATTGATATACAAAAGGTACAGTGAAAACCAATTTCAATTTTCTGAGAAAATGACATTTCATTGATTTTTTACAATTCGCTATGTAGGACTGCGGCTCACATATGATGTCACAAATCAAGTAATTGAAATTCTAATAACTTTTTAATTCTTTGATGAATTTTTCTTAAACCTTCAGCAGTTGTTTTTATTATTTTTTCGACTATTTTTACAAAAAAACTTTATGTCAGGGTGAACTTCCCTTTAAGACGATAACCCCTTCTGGATATTTGTGATCCCAGATCACACCAATTCTGATCCATCCTTTTAAAGTTGGGGGGGGGGGGGGTGGTGCATATATTACCGGGGTAGCTACTTTTCATTTGGTCTCATGCCACATGGTTTAATTTCTGGTGGGTGTTTCATAAAGCTGTTCGCAAGATACAAATGACTTTACGCATGACTGGTGATCCTTTCTTATGCTATGCGGTAATTGATTTATGACTTAAGAACATGTTCCAGTCGTGCGTAAAGTCGTTCGTAAGTTACGAACAGCTTTATGAAACACCTACCAGGTAGTTGATGTTTTCTTCTTATAGACTATGATTGGGAGCAGATTCTTGTATGCAAGACTACCAACAAATCATTGTCGATAATAAACAAACAGTGGTTTAAAGGAAATGGGAGGGTATAGGGAAAAGCCGCAACTTTTAAGGAAAGGGAAAGTTGCTTCTACAATGTTACCCCTTGCTGCTGTAGTGATCAAACTTCAGAAAACAATTTATCTCCTTACTTATTCTCATTCAGAATGCAGACACTGCACTATTCAGCTTTTCATCAAACTTTTATTTCAGTATTTCAGAATTTCAGTACAGCCATCATGATCAATTGAATACATTAGCAAGACTTTATCATTACACTCTTTGAAAACATATCTGAAATAAATCTATTTCAACAATTCACCATTCTTTCTATATGAATCTGAAAGATCAAATCATCATATCTCCCCATGATTGGTAGAATATTTTCAAAATCCTCTATTACTAAAAGAGTAACACAAACGCCATGGGTGTAATCATTCACTTTGTTGCTTATGAATATGCTTTACATTTCAAGAACCGTGCCTTTGTTATTATACCTGACATTCAAGGCCATGTCTTCTTATATGAACTCATGTAACAAGATGAACCTTAATATCTCAAAATCAAGAAGCATTTTTCTCAAAATACTGTTGGTGTGACCTTATCCTCATACCCAATCTAATGTAGATTTCAAACCTTTGTTGACTGAAAAAGCTTTCAATTAAACTGGAGCATTTATAATCATTTTGAGCTTATTTCGAAACACCTGTGTTTCCAGTTAGTACGACATTAAGTAACTTTGGTTCAAAGGAATATTGGAGATATCTCAATCAATTGCTTTCACCACGATTTCGGCAAGAATGTGTAGAATATAATTTTCATTAAAATATCTCTTTAAAACATCTTAATTTGCAAATATTAGACATTTGTGTTGCTCTATGATTCTTCTTCTGAATTCTTGTGTGTACACTGATTGTTAGGTTGAGAAAATAGAGACAAAACATTTTAAATTGTCAATCTTTAACATTTCATGTGCACTCCAATTCTTCTGTTAAATACTTGTTTGCATGAACTATTTGTTAACTTGAGAATGTTGAGATTAAACGTTGACCCTTGGGGTGAAGTCTTTGGATTCTCCTTCCTCCGGTCCAAGCATTTGCTCCACCTGATGCGGGTCAAGGGGCGGGAAAGTGCTACCCCGAGCGGAGCGTGGTGGGGATTTCGTGGGCGCCTTCTCGGCCCCTCCACCATTTTTCAGCTTCTCCTTTGACATGGACAGACCAAGATTGGGGAGGAAGTTCTTCGGAACCGGTGTGGTTGCGATCGGGACTGGCGATGCCGGAGCCAAGCCCGACTGCTCCACATCAGACTGGTTGTCCTCCTGATCCTTGGCCACTTGGCTTCCCTTCCTGGAGAGCATGATCTGTGAATTCTTCTGGCGCAGCTCAGCAGCGTGTTGCAGGCACATGTTGGATGTTATTTCTTTGATGGTAATCTGTAAGGGGACAGGCAGATAGATGCATGCTAACTTTACAGTAGCTTGATAAAACCTGAGAGGCGAAAGGCTAATAGATGTGGTCAAGGCTGCTGGAGAAAATCTTCTCCCACAAACTTTGTGCACATAACCTTAACCAAGGCCTAATTAAGCCGAGGTCAGCAAAATATGGCCTCAACCACATCCCTGGTAGTTGTTGTGAAATATTGTAAAAATAGAGCCCTTGAATGTATGGATGAATCATCCAGGCACATAAATTGTTAGCACCCCCCCTCCCCATCCTGAAATGAGAAAATGATGGGAGGGACATTACAAATTGGACAATTTTTTTGGTTTTCAATTTATTTTTCAAAGAGTGCGGTTAGTTTTAGGCGTGCTGTACCATGGTGTGTGATTGTCTTAGGCAACTAAAAAATAAAGGCAAATAATGCAACAATGCATAATAATGATGTCACATAAAAAATCTTTTAATATTTCCAAACTTATGAAAAATCCAGAATTCGATAAAAATCGGGAAGACTTACATCCCTGATCATGAATGTTGCGAGGAGAGGAGAGATTCTCCCAAGACACTACAAAGCATACATGAGGGTGGGGTTTCATTCACCAAGCTGTCTCTTAAGTTAAACACAACTTTACCCTCAACTAGTGGCCTAGCCTATAATCTCGGTAGAGGCTGCAGCTACATCTTTGCTGTTACGTTATTAACACGTTGCCTCCAAGATTCTTTGAATCCCATAGGTTTTACACAGGGACCACCCGGTTCCCGTAAGCAATGGGTTAACGTAAGCATTGTGTGATGCTGCAACACCACAAAAACAGAGAAAGTAGGGCTATGTACCCTTGAAGATGAGGACTCTCTTCATCTCCTTGCTTCTTGTCTTTTTGGAACAATGCCTTGATCTTGTTCATTGTGCTGAGAACCGCAACCTTCCTGACTCTATCATAGCAGACTTTAAAGGTCAAGTCCAACTCAGCAAAATGATGATTTGAATCAATAGAGAAAAATCAAACAAGCATAATGCTGAAAATTTCATCAAAATCGGATGTAAAATAAGAAAGTTATGACATCTATAAGTTTCGCTTATTTTTCATGAAGTAGTTAGGTGCAAAATTTTGCCACATGCAAATGAGAGAACCAATGATGTTCCTCACTCACTATTTCTTTTGTTTTTTATTCTTTGAATTATACAATATTTCAATTTTTACAGATTTGACAATAATGACCAACTTGACTGAAAGATAGAATGTTAAACAATGGTAATTCCACAAGTTCAGGGCGAAATAAAACTTTGTTTCACAAGACAATGAGGAGAAAATTAGAATATTTCATATAATAAAATACAAAAGAAATAGTGAGTGAGTGATGTCATCAGTTCCCTCATTTGCGTACTGACCAGGATGTGAATATAACTATTTTGTGAAATTAAGCGAAACTTAAAAATGTCATAACTTTCTTATTTTACATTCGATTTTTATGAAATTTTCAGTGTTATGCTTGTTGGATTCTTTCTCTTTTTATTCAAATCCACTTTTTGTTGGGGTGAACTTGTCCTTTAAGGATGGGTTCCATGACATTTGCTCTGGCGAAAATTGCTCCACTCTAAATTCCACACACTAATCAAATGACCAATTCTAGGTTTAACACTATACTCTACCCTAAACCTAACAAAAAACCCTAACCCTAAATCTTAGATGAAATTAAGCCCCGGAGCAATTGTCGCACAAGCAAATGCTGTTTCACCTAAGGATGATAACCCTCTGAACTTTTCGACCTCTATCCTTTTCCCTCTTTTGTAGTGCCTTTCTCTTCCTCCTCTCTGTGTTGTCTCTGTCTGTGGTATATTTTAAAACTGACCACGTCTGGCAAACATTGATGGGAAAGGTGGACTAACTACAGAAGCATCATAACCTCACCTAATCGCAGTATTCCACTGAACTCCGCACTTCTAAGGAAGGGAAAGTATAAGTAAGAGTATTTTTTATTCAAGACTTTCAATAATAACAAACTTACTAGAGACCCCTTGCTGTCTACATCGAGCCTCCCGTCCATGACCGGTCCGTTGTATTCATCGTTCCGCACCACGAAAAGACGTGGCTCTTCCTCAGCGTTGTACTGGAACGTCAGCTTGTGAACCGAGCGAGGGATGAGACAAGGACTTCGGATTTCTTCGCGTGTGTGAGCGTTGTATGCCGTGCCCTACAATATACAATAGAAAATGTCAAATAAATGCTATATGGCATTGCAAGAACTTCACAGTCAATTTTAAATAGGTTTAGGCTACCCACATATACAGTATACATTATTCTTTTTGGACAAGAGAACTTGCTATGGGCAAGCAAACCTAAAAAAAGTGTGTGCTCTCTATAAACCCACACCCTTCATGATATTCCAAAGGTATGTTGGCTCAGTCAGTAGAGCCGTGGTTTCGCAATCCGACGACCTCTGTTTGATTCCCATTTGGTGTGCTAGTGCCCTTTGGTAGAACATTGGCCTCCACCGCCAGTCCCTTGGAGAGGCTTGCCTATAAGCATTAATACCATTTTAAAAATTGGGCAATAAACATCACTACCACCAACAATAAGTAACAGGAATGTAATTATGTTAATAAGTATGATATCAGAATATCCACACCATCATTGAATACAAGAAACAGTATTCTATTTCTTGCATTCAATATGAACGTTGATAAGTATGATATCAGAATATCAGAAACATTATTAAAAACATGACATGGAATAGCTAGCTTACATTGATAAGTATGATATCGTCCATGCTGGCATCAATGTTGAATTGATAACGAGACTCTGCAAGATCAACCAGGTAGCCACGCTCCAGATGTAATTTCACTTTTTCCTGAGTCCAGCCCTGTGTGAAAAAATAGTTATTAAATAATTGCGATATGCATTCTAATCGGGGGGATATAATTTGCATACCTGACAAGCCATTTATTTTATGGGTGGACCACATCAAATATTAGCTCTTATTCATCTAATATTTCTAATATCCTAAAAATTCTGAACCATTCAGTATAATTAGATTATAATATTTTGTATTTCACTGCATACCTGATAAGCCATCTGCTCCATGATGAGTGGGGTAGCGATTCTTATAGACACCACGCGCCAAAGACGGTATTCCAAGGATGGGTAGAGAGTGAATGTATCAATAGCCATATTCATGTCGTCCGCAGTGATGAAATAAACCTATGAAAATAGAGGCACAGACTGATGGATGAACTGCTGCTTGGTCTAATTGTACTTTGATTAAATGATATCCTAGTTTTATATATATATATATATATATATATATATATATATATATATATAAGATGGGTTGTATGAGAGGTTTCTGATTGGTCAACTGCCCTCTTCTTGCAATTACGTAATCCGGTATATGGCCATGATTTTACATGGCATATACCACCAATTTCAGCGCTTTAGCTTGTGTACAAAACCTCGTAGGGTGATATAATTTGATACGATATCAAGTCAGAGGTCGTTGCGTCGGTGCAGGAATGCCCTTAGCACCATACTTCCGCGCACAACATATCGTTGCAGAAACGATGTGCAGAAACGCCCTTGCGCAATGCCCTTATGTGCGCATATCCGGGCCTTTTAGTGCGCATGCAATACAGGAAAGTATGGTGCTATTGAAGGGCGTTCTTGCAATATAAACACAACGAAGTGTTCTTTTCTTATATAACATATAGTACATGTTAATTGTTTTTCGATATACAATATCATTCGTATACATAAATTTTGAATTTCTATTGTGCGTTTATATTTCAACCAGAGGCCTCGCTGAAATATAAATGCACGCGAGAAATTTGAATTCTATGGAACTCATATTATGGTATGTTGAACTTCTTAGCACGCACTAATCGTGATCTACATTGTCCAGAGGTAAATTCATTAGACCATGACTCACCATTAGATGTATCATGTATTGAACTTCTTTCTCACATCTCTTCACTCTTATCAACAAAGAACAACATACTCTCTGTTCATCTGTTCCTTCTTATTCATTCGCAAATTCAACAAAAAGATTGACTTCAATTTCATTTAATATAAAGCCTTTGATTCATCTGTGGAACTGACTTCCTCTAACTCTACAAAACATTACTTCACTTGACCTATTCAAAAAGCATCTGTAAATACATCAATATAATAAGTTTAGCATGCTTGATGTGGAGTTAACCCTATCTAGGCCGGGGTATTTTGGGAGTTCATATGGCCGGGGGGGGGGGGGGCCTCCCAGGCCCCCCCTTAAGATCTCGGCCGTCGACCGCGCGATCGCGCCGAAAATCGGCACGCGGGTTGCCTGGGACATAATCTACAAGATTGTATAGTAAGATTTTTCATGCGAATTGCTATTAAGTGATTATGCTAATTTATGCGTAATTAGTATGCGAAATCATTCTTTTTCCTCTAACTCCCTAAATAAAGCTCCAAATGTACTAATTTTTGGTATAGAAACTCTTTGTGGTGTTCTTAGCAAGTGTACATGAAAAAAATTGCAATATCAAATCATTTTCTTATGTATTATATTGTTTTTTGCAATTTCTTATGTATTTCTTTGTTTTTTGACCTTTTGTTTTTCATTGTTTTTTCAATGAAATTTGTTGGGGACTCTTCTGTGATCATAAAAAGCATAAAATAAATACATTTAGACCAGCAAAACTAAAAATAATCATGCATTTATGAATTATGGTTGAAAACACAATTTGCATTGACTTTGTACACGAAATCACGTTTTTGAGCAATTTTTGGTCTGACATGCACTTACATAATGTTGCGTAATTTCGGAACCACGTACCCGGGTGACGCAAAATTGGTCTCAAAAGTTGCGCAAGACTTGAAAGTAAAAAGTCAGCGAGCGGCGCGGTCAAAAAATTTTGCGCGGTGAAAATATCGCGCGATTCGTTGAGGGGGGGGCCTCCGAGGCCCCCCCCCCGGCCTAGATAGGGTTAAATGAGGGGAGTAGAGATAATGCATACATTGAGTGCAAACAAGCCAGAATCCGATACCCTCAATATTGATATATCTGCAAAGTGCTAAGATACATTGTTCCAATGTATTAAGTGCTTTTGGAAAGTGGAATATTTTTATTGTTATTATAACTCACACAGCACCTAAATTTTGCATCCTCTGGAAAAGGCAATATATATATCCAATAATTATATGATGATATATACCTGTATAGCACATACTTTTATATCCTCTGGAAAAGGGGATAGATAGATCCAAGTGTGATTATTACTATTATCATTATTGTTTTCATACGTACTTGTACAGTTGTTTCACAGACGACGGTTGCATTGCGAGGCTTCTTGGTGAGGACACCCATCTCGCCGATGACGTTCCCTACGGTCAGGTAATCCTCAAACACCTCATTGTCATCAGAACCCGTTGTGACAGGGGGGTTGTCATGGTCTAAGAATGCACTACAACCATACAGCTGTAAAACAAGGAGAGAAGTGAGAGGTGACTCAAGAGAGTGATAGGTTGAGGAGAAAATCTATATGAAAAAAATAAAAATCCATAATTTATTGTTCGAAATAGACATGAAATGAAATACTCCGAAAATTTGGTTTGCCCAATTGATCGTGGGCCCGGCAGCCGCTGTGCAGCGCCAGATCGACGAGGCTCTATCCCTTTAATTGTTGAACGCCAAACCGGGTAGCAGCAACTCCCATCTTTTAACGTCTATTGGTCTGACACAGCCGGGGTTTGAACCCCCGACCTCCCGGTTGTGAGACGGACGCTCTACCAACTGAGCCAACACACCGGTTGGCTCACCACGATGAGTTGGTAACTTTAAGACCACCACACAACTTACGACTGGTCCACGATCCGATTTTGGAACAAATCGTATTTTGCTTATTTCCGGAAAATGTGAATGAAAAGTATCTTTTTATTTGAGGTTCAAATTAACTGAAAGAATACTAAGATAACAATTTTGGATGAAGGCAAGCCTTTATTTTGGAGTAGAGGCACAGTTAATATCAAATCAAAGCCAATCGTACATGTATGATTGCTTTGACGTTATTACGACTAGAAACTAAATTCGCCTTTATTCTAATAAGGATAGGATAGTTACAGATTTGAACATACTTAAGTATTTGTACAATGATTTAGAACATTACACAGTAAGATAAACCATGTCTCAATATTAGCATCAAATTCTACTATGTTTTATTCCAAAATTGGGTTGCAGCTAGACCAATTGTAAGGTGGCCTTTAGTTAAAGGAAATAAGAAAATTTGTTATGACTAATACTAATGACTAGTTAAATAGACCAGGGGGGGTGTTTCACAAAGATATAAGTATGACTTAAATCACACTTAAATTCCGACGCATACATGATATGCAACGCGCAATCTTATTGATCAATACGCAGTAGTGCGGGTTCTCTTGGCATGATCTGACCAATGCGGTCAAGCCTTTCATACCGTACGCAACTCGGTACTTAAGTGCGACTCTATGTCATACTTAAATCTTTGTGAAACACCCCCTAGGTATGATTCTGAGATGAGGATGGCTTATCAAATAACATAGATCCACATTACTATCTTATAAAAAATAATATAACGTTTCATATCCAGGTCGTGTGGTCCAGTGGTTAGGGCACTGGACTCAAAATCACAAGGTTGTGGATTTGAATCCCCACTCTGCCATTGTCTCCACTTTGATAAAAAGGCCCGAGAGTGATATCCGTCATCTATAGGGTCAGCCACTATGACTGATTAACCTAGATGTAAAATGTTTCCTAGGTAATTAGTTATATACATGTACCAGCTTGGCGTTTACCAGCAAAATGCTGTCCTGACGAGTTCCTACAGGAGTTACCATAAACAGAATCAATATCCACAATGGAATATTTTTTCCATAGGGACCATATTTTGGCTAAGGCAGGCAGCACAGAGAGAAAAAACCGCCTTGAGGAGAAATGTGTAAAGGCAACCACGCATCTCACGATTGGTCTGCGACCCAATTTCAGAATTAAATGCAGTAGAATTTGATGCTAACATTGAGACTTGGAATATCTTTACTGTGTAATGTTCTAAATCATCGTACCTATGTTCAAATCTGCGACTATGCTCTCATCCTTATTAGAATAAAAGCGAATTTGATATCTAGTCCTAATGACGTCATAGCGGTCGTATGATTGGCTACGATTTGAAACTAACTTGGCCTTTACTCCAAGAAAGGCTTGCAATCTTTCAAAATGGTTATATTAGTATTCTTTCAATTAATTTTAACCTCAAATGAAATGATATGTTCCATTCACATTTTCAGAAAAGGAGCAAAATGTGATTTGTTCCAAAATCAGATAGTGAACAGTCGTAAGGCATGCGGTGGCCTTAAGAGAAGCAATGTCAGGATGAGACAGAGAGAAAGAGAACAATGCCAATGTTGAACATATAAAACACAAGTGGGATGCCTCTGGCCGTCTCACCTGCATCACGCAGTTCAATATAGCAGCAGTGCTGACTTTGAAAACTACTCTAACTCGCACAAGATGTTCAGTGATACATGGTTACTCTTATGTCTCCTTTTTATGAACTAGACCAATAAACTTACAGAGATATAATGGTTATTCAACAAAAAAACCCAACATGGCCAAAGTTCATTGACCTTACATGACCTTTGACCTTGATCATGTGACGTGAAACTCGCACAAGATGTTCAGTGATACTTGATTACTCTTATGTCCAAGTTTCATGAATCAGATCCATAAACTTTCAAAGTTATGATGGTAATTCAACAGATACACCCAATTCGGCCAAAGTTCATTGACCTTTGACCTTGGTCATGTGACCTGAAATGTGCACAGGATATTCAGTGATACTTGATTACTCTAATGTCCAAGTTTAACAAACTAGACCAATAAACTTTCAAAGTTATGATGGTAATTCAACAGATACCCCCTATTCGGCCAAAGTTCATTGACCCTAAATGACCTTTGACCTTGGTCATGTGACCTGAAATGTGCACAGGATATTCAGTGATGCTTGATTACTATTATGTCCAAGTTTCATGAATCAGATCCATTAGCTTTCAAAGTTATGATGGGAATTCAACAGATACCCCCAATTCGGCCAAAGTTCATTGACCCTAAATGACCTTTGACCTTGGTCATGTGACATAAAACTCACGCAGGATGTTCAGTGATACTTGATTAACCTTATGTCCAAGTTTCATGAACTAGGTCCATATATTTTCTAAGTTATGATGACATTTCAAAAACTTAACCTCAGGTTAAGATTTTGATGTTGATTCCTCCAACATGGTCTAAGTTTATTGACCCTAAATGACCTTTGACCTTGGTCATGTGACATGAAACTCTAATAGGATGTTCAGTAATACTTGATTAACCTTATGGCCAAGTTCCATGAACTAGGTCCATATACTTTCTAAGTTATGATGTCATTTCAAAAACTTAACCTTAGGTTAAGATTTGATGTTGACGCCACCGCCGCCGTCGCCGCCGTCGGAAAAGCGGCGCCTATAGTCTCACTCTGCTATGCAGGTGAGACAAAAAATGAAAATAGAGCAAAGGATAATAAGGGAGAAAGGAAGTCAGAGATAGGGGAAGTAGATAGAAAGAGAGAAAAAGTTTGCAATTAATTGGGAGTTGTTTGATATTTTAAAATATACACGGTAATGAAAAGGTTCTCCTTTGAACAACTTAGCTTCAAAACCTTTAAAGGGGAATGAAACCTTTGGAACAAATAGGCTTGTGTAGAAACAGAAAAATCAAAGAATAAGAATAAAGAAAGTTTGAGAAAAATCGGACAAATAGTGAGAAAGTTATGAGCATTTGAATATTGCAATCACTAATACTATGGAGATCCTCACATTGGCAATGCGACAAGGATGTGTGATGTCACTGATGAACAACTTTCCCTTTGGTGGACTGCAAAATACCTTCAAAATGTCTCTTTTTGCTTTTTCTTATGATGATACAAACTCTTTATCCATGATTTATTCTTATAAAATATGTATTACATGCCCTCATGTAGAAAGAACAGTATTATTTATGGATAGATGTGATTAAAGATGCAATTCAAGTGAAATATATACTAAAGTAATGGGAGAGTTGTTCACAAGTGACATCACACATCTTTGTCCCATTGCCAATTTGCTATCTCCATAGCATTAGTGATCGCACGCAATATTTAAATGCTCATAACTTTCTCATTACTTGTCCGATTTTTCTCAAACTTTCGTTGATCTGTTTCTTTGATTTTTCTGTTTTCACACAAGCCATCTTCTTCCAATAGTTTCATTCTCCTTTAACGTACATTTCGCACACATTAAAGTGCAAATGTTGGACTTTGCCATTCTTTGTCATTCAAACATTTGTGCACCGCGCAAAAAGCAGGCTTTTGAGAGGGGAGAGGACATAGCAATATTTTTTACCAATTTTTGTTCTACTTACCTTAACAAGTCCCGATACAATAAGGAAGAGACCGTCTGATTCGTCACCCTCTCTCACGATTACCTCACCGTAGTCGAAGTGAAGAAGGCTGGCACGGGCCTGGTTTAAACATAATAACATATAGCATTGGTAAAGCATTGATTATCTCGTTGCCTATTCAATAGTGTACTATATTTATATATTACCCTGGCTTTAGCTCCAGCTGCTTTTTCTGCTGCTTGTTGCTTTCAAGGAATTAATCCTGCCAGGTACTTAATCCTTTCACCTGGGTTGAGTGCAGCGCAATGTTGACCAATTTATTTATGTTTTGCTTGATGAAGCAATATCAAAGTTATCTGTTTCTGGATGTTTAATGAAGCAATTTTGCAGTGATATTTAATTTAAATCAAGTCAATTCAATATCTTTGTTTAACCATTTAAAGACAGGCAAAACATGATTTTAAAGAAACAAAGAATGAGGGAAGCAAGAGAAATCAAATTAGGGGCACCAAAGAGAATACATGTATACCACAAAAGTTGAATCCAACTTACCTACAGAATTCCCTGCAGTTGAGTGGCTAACAGCAATTTTGTCAGTGAAAACCAATCAAAGACGGTTTTATGAAACAGGGCCCATATCTCACCTTGATAAAATTGATGAGCTTTTCATCTCCGGCTAGCCATGATACATTCTTTAGGAGGTTCTCCGGAGGAGGTGGAGGAATACTGGAAGGAGCGTTCATCAATCTCTTCATCTTGATCTCAACGGTCTAGGTTTTGATTTGTAAAAAAAAATGGGAGAAAAGATCAAGAATTTTAACAATGAGTTCCAATTCTGATAGTTTTCTTAAATTAATCTTACTCTATTGATTACAAGGATTTGGTTTTTGACATTATCCATATGAATCAAAGAATTTTCATATACTGTAAAATCGAAGCCTTTAAAGTTTAAGTCTTAAGTATCATATAAGCTTTAAATGATGTCAAAATATGTAACTGATCTGCCAAATGTTTACTTATATTTATATTTTGTTGGGGTTTTGGGGTTTGGTATACAGAAATTAACAGGAGTGCAGAAGTAAAATCTGTCAATAGTGGTTTCTTAAAAACGTCTGTGTGAAAACAGGATATTGGATCCTAACCCTTCCAGTTTTTAGCTTCAGTCTTATTGAGCAAGCCTACCCTCTTTGTGGAAATGGGTTATTGGTTATAATACAGCCACACAAGAGAAAATGACTCCAGACTGATCAAAGCTATTATATTATTTCTAATGACATATATCGGTCCGTTTGGAGTTTTCGTTGACTATATGTAGTTAAATAAACAAGAGTTTAAATTAAACCTGTGTTCATAATACAGGCCTATGGGTTAAGACCAGGGTAAGAAATTGTTTTTTATTTTCATTCTCTACTTTGGGGCAATTGAGGAATATTAAAGGGACTCAGTATAATTTCTCTAAATTCTTACCTTTCATTTTTTTACTCTACGTAAACGCATGTTTTTAAAAAAACGTCAGCTTAAAGGGATGGTCCAGGCTGAAAATATTTGTATCTTAATAGACTAAAATTCACAGAGCAATATGCTGAAAATTTGATAAAAATTTTATCAAAACCAAAAACAAATAACAAAATTATTGAGTTTCAAAGTTTATCAATATTTTGTGAAAACACTTATATGCACATCGTCATGAATATTCATTAGGTGGGCTGATGATGTCACATCCCCACTTTCCCTTTTCTTATTTTATTACACGAAATCATAATTGTTTCATTTCATACATGTGTAAATGATGTGTCTCCATTATGATGAAATAGGTTGCGGCAATAAATAACTAATGCACTGAATCAGTTGTCAGGAGTGCAGAAGTAAAATCTGCCAATGGAAGTTTCTTAAAAACGTGTGTGAAAACAAGATATTGGATCCTAACCCTTCCAGGTTTTAGCTTCAGTCTCATGGAGCAAGCCTACCCTCTTTGTGGGTTATTGGTTATAATACAGCCACACCAGAGAAAATGGCTCCAGTCTGATCAAAGCTATTACACTATTTCTAATGACATATATCGGTCCGTTTGGAGTTTTCATTTGTGTGACTAACATTACTCACCTTCTCCAGTTTGTGAGCTTCAGTCTCATCCAGCAAGCCCGCCCCCTGTAGTTCATGGATGGTCTCACGAGAGTGGTTGAGAACGGTGCGGATTGCCTGACGGGTCTTGACTGAGACGGCAATCCCAGGGTGATCCCTCTGTAGAAGACCTGGTGGAGATTAAATGACTTATTCCAGTAAAGTACACTTAAAATATAAAAATGCAAATCCGATCCACAACTTTCCCGAACAAAGGCGAAGACCATAAGTTTAGCTGAGGAAACTGAAATGAACCTTTTTCCATCAAATCTGCATGCAGAGTTTTCAGAGAAGTAGACCAAGTGGTTTAGACTATTAGTCTACCTAAGAAGTAGACCAACTGCTTGTTGTCTATTATTCTACCTAAGGAGTGGACCAACTGCTTGTAGTTTACTAGTCTTGTAGACTTTTTTCTACCTAAGAAGTAGACCAACTGCTTGAAGACTATTTTCTGCCTAAGAAGTAGAACAACTGCTTTTGGACAATTAGTCAACCTAAGAAGTAGACCAACTGCTTGTAGTCTATTAGTCTTGTAAACTTTTTTTCTACCTAAGAAGTAGACCAAGTGCTTGTGGTTTATTAGTCTACCTAAGAAGTAGACCACGTGCTTTTATACTATTAGTCTACCTAAGAAGTAGACCAAGTGCTTTAGACCATTTTCTACCTAAGAAGTAGACCAACTGATTGTAGTCTATTAGTCTACTTAAGGGGTAGACCAAATGCTTGTAGACCATTCGTCTACCTAAGATGTAGACCAACTGCTTGTGAATTATTTTCTACCAAAGAAGTAGACCAAGTGCTTTTAGAATATTTTCTAAGTAAGAAGACCAAATGCTTGTAGACATTAGTCTTCCTAAGAAGTAGATCAAGTGCTTTAGACTATTTTCTACCTAACAAGTAGACCAACTGATTGTGGACCAAGTCAATATAAACCAGTCAACTATACCTAATTCCTTGACCACCTGTAGTCTTCCTGTCTCTGAGATGTGTTTGAGCTCCCGAAGTATCTTCTTGTTGTCGACCATGTGATCGATGATCTTGCCGACTTCCTCCTCACCGATGATGTAGCCCTTGCCGACATCGTAGCCAAGGCTGAGCTGGTTGTTGATGCGTCCGTTGACCACCGTGATAAGCCGAGGGATCAGAGCCTACAGAATAGAGATTCCCAAAAGTAATGGTGAAAAATTTTTAATTTTGTTATTCATCTAAAACAAGGACCGAAAGCGTAAGGGGATGTTGCATGGAAGTTATTTAGCAAAAATCAACTGAAAATCTGCAGTCAATCAATTTCATTGGAAGAAAACCAATATTTCTTAATGCGACAAGCAAACAAGCAATAAATTCAAAATTTTCAATTCATTGCAAACTTACGATTGATTTTAGAACATTTAATCAACGCCAAACACCGTATCTTGGTAACCCTACTTCTCTTTGCCCGATTTAACACCTTACATCAAACACCTAAACACCATGCTTAAAAGAATTCTTCATGGTATGATTTAGCTCTTTACTCTGTAAGTTTTCTGAAAAACCATTTCGGCAGATATCATTTATTTCCAGTTTTGATGATTCTTTGTAAGTTTTGTTTTACTTTCTGTTGTTAGAAATATCAGAGTTTATCTGTAAAGTAAAGTAAAGTAAAGTAAAATGAAGTAACACTGCTATACCTTGGTAAGCCTGAGCATCCTGAGGCCTCGTAGGAGTCGGAATAGCTTGACGACTTTGAGGGAGGAGACATTGATGGCGATGGTGACAGTGCCCTCCATCAGGGTCTCTGCGATGATGATATCGACCAGGGCCACGACAAGGATGAACGCATCAAACTTGTTCCAGTGGCTCACAATGTAGTGGGGACCAAGACCTAGAATCTGTTGGTTTTAATGCAGATTAATGAACTGGTTGATATACGGATGATTTAATGAATGAATACATGAATATTTGAATGAATCACTTAATGAATACAATGATGACATTGACCACAGCCAAGGATGAAAGCGTCAAACTTGTTCCAGTGGCTGATAATGTAGTGGCGACCGAGACCTAGAATTTATTGGTTTCGATAAAGAAATGCAAACAAAAGCTAATAAATATACAAGTGAATGAATAAATGAATGAATTGATGATATCGACCAGAGTCATGACAAGGATGAACGGATCAAACTTGTTCCAGTGGCTGATAATGTAGTGGCGATCGAGACCTAGAATATATCTGTTTTGATGAAGAAAGGCAAACAAAAGCTGATAAATATACAGATTAATGAATCAATAGATGAAGGAATGAATAATAATAATGATAATAATAGGCATTTATATAGCGCCATCTATCTAGAAATATTCTATTCCGAGGCGCATTGTTATTATTATTATTACCCCGGCTTTAGTTCGAGCTGCCTCTCAGTGCTCATGCATTCAAGGAATTAATCCTGCAGGGTACCCATTCACCTCACCTGGGTCGAGTGCAGTACAATGTGGATAAATTTCTTGCTGAAGGAAATTACGCCATGGCTGGGATTCGAACCCATGACCCTCTGTTTCAAAGTCAGAAGACTTATCTACTGGGCCACAACGCTCCACATGAATGAATAAATGATGATATCGACCAAAACCATAACAAGAATGAACACATGAAACTTGTTCCAGTGGCTCACAATGTAGTGAAGACTGATACCTTGATTTCAATGAACAAATGCATAAGAAAACCCTATTAAATATATGGATTAATGAATTGATTGATAAATGGATTCATGAATAAATTCATGTACCAAAAGATTATTTCAATAATTATTCCCAGTCAGTTATGAATTATCTGAATATCAATTAAGCTGACAAATTAAATCTAGCTGTAATGATGGACTATACATAGTTAATTAAACAAGACTTTAAATTAAACCCGTGTTCATGGGTTAAAACCAGGGTAAGAAATTGTTTTATTTTTATTTCTACATTGGGGCAATTGAGGAACATTAAAGGGACTCAAAAATTTCTCTAAATTGTTACCTTTCATTTTTTTTACTCTACGTAAACACATGGTTTTAAAAACGTTGTCAGCTTCAAGGGATGGTCCGGGCTGAAAATATTCATATCTTAATAAATAGAGTAAAATTCACAGAGCAATCTGCTAAAAATTTGATCAAAATTTTATCAAAACAAATAACAAAGTAATTGACTTTTAAAGTTGATCAATATTTTGTGAAAACCTCTCATATGCAAATGATTATTCATTAGGTGGGCTAATGATGTCACATCCCCACTTTCCCTTTTCTTATTTTATTACATGAACTCATAATTGTTTCATTTTTTCATACATGTGTAAATGATGTGTCTCCATTATGATGAAATAAGTTGCGGCAATAAATAAGTAATGCACTTAATCAGTTGTCAATCCAATTGTTTTAGTCCTTGGTAGATAAATTTGAATTATATTTCATATAATAAAATACAAAAGAACAAGTGTGGATATGACATTATCAGCCCACCTCATGAATATTCATAAAGACATGCCTAGAACTGTTTCACCGGAATAATGCAAATTCTTAAAAGTTAATAACTTTGTTATTTGTCATCCGATTTTGATCAAATTTTCAGCAATTTGTTTTCTGACTTTTACTCTACTTATGGAGATATAAATATCTCCAGCCTGGACCATCCCTTTAAGGGCTATTTCCTTCATTTTCAGGGATACTCACTGCTTTGGGGTAACAAGGAATTATGCAGTAAAAGGTGTTTGCGACAGATCTTGGGGCGACTTGAGAAAGAATATTGCCCCAAAGCATGCATTTGGGAAATTTTAGGGGCGATTTGAGTTGTCGTGAGGACGAAATTTGCCTGTCGCCCTCATGTGTTACCTACACTGGCTAAGACTCACTTTGACAATAGCTTCTATGGCGTAGATGCAGAAGAAGACAAAGTTTGAGATCCTGAGGGCATCGTTGATCTTCTCAAAGGTGGTCGGCTCCGAGCTCACGGTTGTCCCGGGCGCCGCTGTGGGGGTTGGTGCATCCAACTTGTCCTGGATGATGAACTCCATGATGATGGGGATGATGTTGAGGATGATGACGATGTTGATGGTGATGTCGAAAGCCATGTGGTGGCACACTTTATACATGAGTTTTCCTACTTTGTGCTTGGGCGTGGGGATGGCAGCGATCTTCTTCTCGCTGATCAGGTCTTCAAGTTTGCGTTTCTGGTAGGACACAGGGAAAATATGAAATGGGATATGCTTCATTGAATATAAAAAAATTCTGAATCGTATTTTGATTCTTCTCCTTAGATTTGTGAAATTCCTCCATGGCAATATAGTAAACAAATGGAGTTAGCAGTCAGCCTGAGTAAAAACAAACAAGTGGAATGCCTCTGGCCGTCTCACCTGCATCACGCGGTTCAATATAGCAGCAGTGCTGACTTTGCATACTACTCTAACTCGCACAAGATGTTCAGTGATACATGGTTACTCTTATGTCCTCTTTTTATGAACTAGACCAATAAACTTACAGAGATATGATGGTTATTCAACAAAAAACCCCAACATGGCCAAAGTTCATTGACCTTACATGACCTTTGACCTTGATCATGTGACCTGAAACTGGAACAGGATGTTCAGTGATACTTGATTACTCTTATGTAGAAGTTTCATGAATCAGATCCATAAACTTTCAAAGTTATGATGGTAATTCAACAGATACACCCAATTCGGCTAAAGTTCATTGACCTTTGACCTTGGACATGTGACCTGAAACACGCACAGGATGTTCAGTGATACTTGATTACTCTAATGTCCAAGTTTAACGAACTAGACCAATAAACTTTCAAAGTTATGATGGTAATTCAACAGATACCCCCGATTCGGCCAAAGTTCATTGACCCTAAATGACCTTTGACCTTAATCATGAGACCTGAAACTTGCACAAAATGTTCAGTGATGCTTGATTACTATTATGTCCAAGTTTCATGAATCAGATCCATAAACTTTCAAAGTTATGATGGGAATTCAACAGATATCCCCAATTCGGCCAAAGTTCATTGACCCTAAATGACCTTTGACCTTGATCATGTGACCTGAAACTTGCACAAAATGTTCAGTGATGCTTGATTACTATTATGTCCAAGTTTCATGAATCAGATCCATAAACTTTCAAAGTTATGATGGGAATTCAACAGATATCCCCAATTCTGGCAAAGTTCATTGACCCTAAATGACCTTTGACCTTGGTCATGTGACGTGAAACTCATGCAGGATGTTCATTGATACTTGATTAACCTTATGTCCAAGTTTCATGAACTGGGTCCATATATTTTCTAAGTTATGATGACATTTCAAAAACTTAACCTCAGGTTAAGATTTCGATGTTGATTCCTCCAACATGGTCTAAGTTCATTGACCCTAAATGACCTTTGACCTTGGTCATGTGACATGAAACTCTAATAGGATGTTCAGTAATACTTGATTAACCTTATGGCCAAGTTTTATTAACTAGGTCCATATACTTTCTAAGTTATGATGTCATTTCAAAAACTTAACCTCAGGTTAAGATTTGATGTTGACGCCGCCGCCGCCGCCGCCGCCGTCGCCGTCGGAAAAGCGGCGCCTATAGTCTCACTTTGCTTCGCAGGTGAGACAAAAATTGCAAGGCAGTGTAGTCCACTTGCTTGATGGGGTAACTGAACGAGACAAACATGATAGAGGGAGGGAGGAAAGGTTAAAAGGAAGCCTGTAAAGCTAAATTATCACATATTCTGGGTCATTTTGCTTTGACCAAGCTTAGATTTTGGTCTTTTTCTAATGTCTGAGTGATTTCTTTTCATGCTGATATCCTAAACAAGTTAAAGATTTATATTTTTTTCAATTTCCCACTTCTTTTCAGGAAGTTCCCAGTATCAAATGATTTATCTTTGTGCAAGAAGATAAGTGTAATCATAAAGACATCAATTTGGTGGAAAGATATTAGGCACTGACTGATAACGGAGGATTTGAAGTCGGGCTCATGATTTCATTTCATTTTATTTCCATATCCATGATATCACAAAGTATATAATATAACTCAGACATACAAATTACACAATTGATGTTACTGAACGATAAAGCATATAATAATAATGAACAAATTTGGATATGGGGGGAACATGCAAAAAAGCAAAGCTTGTTACAAGGCAAGTTCCCTAAAATAACAGTATGTAATAATCATAAGTTATCCTTAAACAGGAAATAAATCAATAAGAACGGACATTCTTGCTATAGGAAATACGTATACAGTTTGAAAAAAAGGAAAAAGTAAACAATATATATATTACTACTTATATAGCAATAGAATAATAATAATAATAGAATAATAATAATATAATAATAGAATAATAATAGTGCACCTGATACTAAGAACAGAACAGAAGGAGGAAGGGAGAGAAAGGCAGACAGACAGACGAGATATACATGAGAGAGGGACAAGTAGAACAGACATAACATGAAGACAAAAACACAACAATACAATACATATAATCACATATATGGCTAGTATAAAAGATAAGACAAGAAATAAGAGGTCAGCTTACAGTGTATCTATTGACAGTAGCAACAGCATTTGAGATGACAGTGTTGTCATGCAAGCTTGCGCATGTATGAGTAGTTTAATATCTTTGAAGTAAGAACTTTTTCAATTTACATTTACATTACCCCACATTTACATTTACATTACCCCACATTTACATTTACATTACCCCACACGAAATACAGATAGTGTTGGGGTATGTTCGAAATGAGAGATTTTAATTAATGCAAGCTTGAATCTTATAGGCCTGTATTATGACGTCTGACTCAACTTAGGCCATGGACTAACTCTGTGCTTAAGGTATGGGAAGTAGAAAATATACAAATTCTGTTTCCATCATATTTTTTGTGTGTTCACTGTGCTCCTTCCTTGTTCTTTAAAGGCGAAGACAAGACAGCTATCTCATTTATACTTCCCAGAAATTTAAGAATAATTTGAATGTCAAATGAGCTGATACTGTGAACCCCTTTTGTTCGAGTTTTATGTCACAATTGGCTACAGTTAATTACACCACAAATTTAAACCCAAGTTCAGAATACGAGCCATGGTCTCTTCTCACCAGCCAAGGATAGATGCCTCTGACCTGCCAGGACTTCTTGAGGTCATCCACCAAGATAAACTGGTCCTTCTGGTCAGCCGCAACCTCGGCATGCTGCACAAGGAGACGCACTGCCTCCCTGGCGAGCATACCATGCTCAAACTGCTTCCAGTAGCTGATCTGTGATAGGTATAAAAACAAACAAATCCTCAATCAAGCTGACCTCTCATTGATGCCCCCCCCCCACAGTAATCAGGGGTGGTATTCTGAGATCCATTTTATCTCAGATAAAATAAAATATTTTATCTCCGTTAAAATCAGTGAGATAAAATACCCTTAAAATCTCTCCGAATTGGTATTCTGAGAACCATTTTATCTTCATTTTATCTCTGTAAGTCACACCTATTTTTTTAAACAATATCCAATTAGAAACGCGCTTTTATAGCTCTCTCATATCACTCAACCAATTAAAATCTATACCGCCAGGAGGTGTGGCAAAGGGGCCAGATTGCGTCAATTTATTGACTTCAAATACGCTTGCACTATATATGCTTGCGCTTCTTTACGGAGATTTCTTTTTAACAAAAAGGACAATACTCTCATCTTTTTTCGAAGTCTATATCGCATCTTTTCAAACATCATTTCAAAGACAATATTAGTAAAGAAAAGTCTTCTGAAATACTCTCTGATTGCACAGGAACAACGTTAAGGTGTTATTCTCAATAAGTATATAATTTTTCTTCATTTTCATGTCACCATTTGGGGTTAATTCACCTTGAAATACTGGTGAAATCAACGTCGCAGAGATAAAATAGCCTCTACCCTCTTTTAAGTTTATTTTATTTTTTCTTCAAAGTAACATCGGCGCAAGCACATCATCTGCGTTGCAATGGCCAGATACGCGATGGGTATGTGTATACGCAGGCATTGTTCTTTTGCGTATCATTTGTAGATACGCAAGATAAAATTAATACGCAAGATAAAATCTAAAATTTTATCTGAGAGATAAAATGTCATCTCAGAATACCAATTTTATTTTAAGAGATAAAATAAAATATTTAAAGATAAAGTGACCTCAGAATACCACCCCTGGGGCCCGTTGCAGAAAGAGTTGCGTTTAAACGCAAGTCAAAAAATCAATTGCAAGTCAGAAATGCGCGCTGTTGATTGGTTGAAAATCAAGTTGCGCATGATTTTTAGAGTTGCGTTTGATTGCAACTCTTTCTGCAACGGGCCCCAGATCATTACCACCTGTTAGGCATACAAGTACATGACCCATGTTGTAGTTGATTCAGCAAATAGTTCAGTGATCATCAAGAGAAAGAAAATGGGACAAACTTTGAATACATAGGCCCAAATTCACAAAGGTGGTTTTGAAAACCCTCAGTTGAGTCCATGGTTTATGCAGATTTCCTGTATAACTTACGCTTAATTTAGCGCGTATCGGGCGCGTGTATGAAAAATGTCCAATGCTGATGCGCGCTTTTGTCACAGTCGCCAAATTGACGCCTGTTACCATGGTTAGATACGCTATTTTATTCATGAGTCCACTGTTTGAAGAGTGGACTCATGAATAGAAACAGTGGACTCATGAATAGTGTGGATTACCACGGCAACATGTGTCAATTTGGCGCACTGTGACCAAAGCGCGCCTCACCATTTTACATTTTTTATACATACGCCTGATACGCGCTAAACTAAGCGTAATTTATACAGAAAATCTGCATAAACCATAGACTCAACCGTGGGTTTTCGAAACCACCTTTGCGAATTCGGGCCATAATGCTTATTAATAGCAAAATGGTTTAATATGCATTATACCACAGATCTAAAAGAATGACTTGGTTTAAACATTTAAACATATCTTTAATACATTACCTTTTCTGCTTTGAGCATCCTAAGCCTGGCTTCTTCCATCATATCGGCGAATTCCTTATGAGACGGTTCATTGGGCACCATGGCCTTGCATCCCGGACACACGCTTTTCCTCTCTCCAAACATCAGTTCATCAACAGGTGTGTCCTGTACAAACAATCACAATGATAATAATATAGGGTATTCATATTGAGCACATATCCACCTTGTTAGGTGCTCAAGGCGCTCCTATATTACCCAGCTAAGCTAGGCGTTCATAGCACACACACAGCTTTTCAAGGAATTACTTCCTTCCGGTACCCATTAACCTCACCTGGGTTGAGTGCAGCACATTGTGAATCAGTTTCTTGCTGAAGGAAATTACGCCATGGCTGGGATGTGAACCCACGACCCTCTGTTTCAAAGTCCAAAGACTAATCCACTGGGCCACAATTCTCCACGTTAATAACAATAATCATTTGCAAAGTGTATACCGAGAACAATCCCAACCCATATTACTGTTTTATTTAGAAATTTTTTGTAAAGAATACACGTTTCCCTCTTTCAATTTACACCTATTTAATAGCTTTCCTTTGTTTATTTTCCTAAAAAGAGCAAATATTATTTTGTACAATCCACTCTTTACGTAGTGAGAAATTTACACAGATATCTATTGGTATTTATTCGATATTGCTCAAATATATATTTATGTTCAAAATTTTCATTATGATAAAATGCTCTATATTAGTATATAACTTTAGTCTATTCCCAATCTTTTCCCATTCTTCTTTCTGACATTACTTCTTCCTTTGTATACAATCGTCTCTGTATCCCCTTCCCTATATCATACATTGATTTGCACTGTTGTTGTTATTTTTTTACTGTTTGTTTATATGTTTGTATACTGAAATTTTACACTGTACAAATTCACGTAATTCAGCCTTTGTCTGCTAAAAAACCATTTATCTATCTGGAAATGATCTATTCCAAGGCGAATGATTATCATTACCCTGGCTTTAGCTCACGCTGCCTTCAGCACTATTGCATTAAAGAAATTGATCTTGCTGGATACCCATTTACCTCACCTGGGTTGAGTGCAGCACAATGTGGGTAAATTTCTTGCAAAAAAAAAACATGTCATGGATGGATTCAAACCCATGACCTTCTGGGGCCCAAAACACCAAGCTTAGCAATCATCATAGAACAATTTTTATGATTGATTGCATTAATTACAACTTGTGATTAATCATGACAATCCAGCGTACATTTAATCGCTTGCCTTTGTGTTGTGGGACCATGATTGAATGACAGATGTCACAGCCACTAGACTATTATGTCCCCTTAACAATCAGAGTAATGATCAATTAATTTGATTTTGCTGATTTGATTTGATCTGATAAATCTGGGTGGTCTTTATATTCCATGATTTTTGCCCTGCAGCAAATTCAACACATTATTGGAATGACATAATTCAAAACAGGGCTCAGTCTTACAAAGAGTAATGATTGATCCAATCAATCATAATTATATGGAAATCAATCAGTGTCATAATTTGTTTATCAAGGAGATTTGCAAAATCTCCTCAATGAACCAAGAGAATCACGCTGAATCTTCAAGGGAACTGTGAATGTATGAATACACATCATATCTTCAAAACATTTTGAACAAAAATGTATTTTAGATGTTGACGTTGCTGGCTTTCCATAGTTGTGGATGATTGGATCAATCAGATCAATCACAACTCTTTGTAAGACAGGGCCTTGATGTAACACTATACCTTATCCTAAACCTAACCCTAAACATGACATAAAACCTTTTTTGCAACCCAAACTCTACAATAGCTTGGACAAATAAAGCCCAGAGCAAGTGTTGAGTCACCGGTCTTTAACAAATAGTCAAATTTGACTTAAAAAGTCACACTTTGAATCGAAATGGCATACTTTTTGACACTACAATCAGAACATAATGTAAGAAACTCCCAAAAAGACAATACATGGGTGTCATTAAACCTGTCATATAGAAAAAAAAGTACCTGTGTAATCTTTCAAATGATACAAATTACTAAAAATTTGACTGTTCTGACCAAAAACCACTCATGATGTCCTCTGACTGGAAATCACCAAGTGTGACTATTGGTGGGTTTTACCATGCCTGAGGCCATTCGCAAAAAAGTTGCAATTGAACCCATTTTAAAAATCAATCGCAACTTGATTTGCAACCAATGAAACACGTATTTGGGAGTTGCACTTGATTTTTGCATATCTTTGCATCAGGCCCTGGGAAGCATTTCACCAACAGTTTTGTCCGACAAGTTGTCAGATCTGACAACTTTCCTTCTTTTTGATTGACCAAAAAGCACTGTTAGTAAGGTAGCTGTCGGATAAAATGCCTGTCCTTTCATGAAGCACTCCCAAGGGGGCCGTTTCATCAAGCTGTTTGTTAGTTAAGAGTGACTTTAAAACGACTGGTGATCCTTTCTTGTGGTAAATGATATTTACCATTAAATGTTCATTGGTAATTATTTCCCGCGCAAGAAAGGTTCACCTGTCGTTCTTTACATACGACCCGATTATAATACACCAACCAGGGGGTGTTTCACAAATATTTAAGTGTGACTTAAGTCGCACTTAAATGCTGAAGCATACATGATATGTAATGCGCAATCTTATTGATCAATACGCAGTAGTGCACGTCCACTTGCCATGATCTGACCAATGTGGTCTTTTATACCACATGCTGCTAGGCATTTCAGTGGTACACTAAGTCATACTCAAATCTTTGTGAAACACCCCCCAGATCTGATATGTTCTACCTACATCATCACCAGCCTTGGTGCTATATGGATCAACAATCTCGCAAGCAGCCGTTGCGATGTCCCAGTCGGCATCGGCGAGGAAGCGGTCTGCCTTCAGCATGTTAAAGGTTCGGTTCTGGCCCTCGTGGATGCGCCTCACCGCTCCGGCCATGGCCAGGCGCTTCGGGATGGATATGTCGCTCATGCCTGTGTATAGAAAATACCAGAAATATGTTCATGCCAAGAGAAGGAAGAAGATGATCACTCTAAGATATTGGTATTATCATTGATTATATTTTTGATATCATCAAAACAGCAGAGGGAGCATTAGTAACAGTGGTGGTAATAACAATGTAGACTTTATGCTTATGATGTCATAGCCTCATAGCATCCTCCCACAGTAGATAGAAGAATGCACGTGAATGTCAGATATGCACCAGCTACAGATCACCAACACATGAAACCTCTAAGATGGCGGCGTGGTGCACAAGGTCTATAGAAGCATTTTCACAACCCAATAAGGATTAAGGACTATCATTACACAAATTTGGAATGTACTTTTTCTTGCTTTTACTTAAGTTTTAATTACCTCCCCTTATGTTCTCGGCTGTTGCATAAGCAATTGCGATGAAAATCGATATGCACATCACCCATGGCATAATTGAAAGAACTAAAAAGTAATAAGTAAAAGTAAAACACTTTTATGACTTAACTATTAAAGAAAAAAATCCCCTTCATATCTCACCTAGCATCTTCAGCAGAGTCTGTATGGTGGTGGCATTGATGACAAGGGTCAATACCACGATGCCGGCCGTATGGAAGAGGAACTTGCTCCCGATCACGTTGTCCCCAGCAAGGTTCTCGACCACGAGAGCCAGGGCCAGGCCCACGGCGCCCCGGAGACCTCCCCACGTCATGATGACGGCGTTGCGCCAGGTCAGACCGTAGCCGATCCTTGACAGGATAGGACTAAAGAGGCTGATCACCATGCCCCTATATAGCATATGAATATACAATGAAAGTGTATGAATATTAAATAAATAGATAAATAAGAATACATTGATAATCGATGAGCATGAATAATCAATGAATATGAACATTTCGATAAGCAGTGAGTATGAATATTTAATGGTGTATGAATATTCAATGAATATGAACATGTTGATTTGCAATGAGTATGATTATTCAATGGTGTATGAATATTCAATGAATATGAATACATTGATATTCAATGATGATGAAAATTTAATTATGAATATATTGATATTCAGTGAGTATGAATATTGAGTTAACATGATTAAATAGTCAATTAATATGAATATATTGATATGCAATGGAAATGACCATTCAATGGTGCATGAATATTCATTGATATCCAATGGAAATGAGTTTTCAGTGGTGTATGAATATTTAATGAATATGTATGAAGAATCATGAGAGCTGGATCCACACAGTGCTTTTTCCAGAGGATACAAAGTGCAACTATTATTACCCCAGCTTTAGCTCGAGCTGCCACTTCATCAGTGAATATGAATATAATAGTATTAAATGAGCATAAAATTTCAGTCGTATATGAATATTAAATGAATATATTGATATTCAAATGAGTATGGATATTCAATGAATCTTTAATGGTGGATGACTGCTCACGAGCAAATTATGAATGTTTTGCCTTTTTTCTTTGTATTTAGCCCAACATTATCAGGGTTCCCACAGAAATTTTAAAACAAGAATTCCATTAAATTTTCCATGACTAAACTGCTGCTTTCCATGACTTCCCATGACATCCCAAGAGTTATGTCGAATTTCAGATGTCACAAAACTAGGAAAAATGGGAATAATGAACACCAATTAAAATAGCAGAGTATGATCACAGAGTATGAGAGTTGCGAGACACTATAAACTGGAAGGCTGCCATAGCCAAGAGGTAAATGCAATTCCATGACTTTTCCATGACTTTTCACAAATATTCCCTGACTTTCCAGGTGGGGGTTTCATACAGATGTTTGTAAGTTAAGAGCGACTTCAAGAACGACTGGTGAACCTTTCTTACACACTAAAGCATTGCCAATGAATATAATGGTGAACCGTCATTTACCACAAGAAAGGATCACCAGTTGTTCTTAAAGTCGCTCTTAACTTTCAAGCAGCTTCATGAAACATCCACCAGGACCAAAAATTTCCAGCATATTCCAGGATTTTCCACGACTGGGAACCCTGGTTATACCTGCCTTAAATCGATTCCTACCTGATGATATTGATGGCTAGATAGAGAATGATGAGGTAAAACCAGTCCATACTATCTACGCTGACCAGGGCCTTCTGGGTAACGACCACACCCACCATCATAAAGATAAGGGTGTTGGCTAGATAAGCGAGCATCTCCCAAAACCTGGGGAAATAAAATATCTGATGGTAAGTGATTACTTTTCAATACATTTACTGAAGATATTGGGGAACACTTGATAACAATCAATTGTCAGTTGAGAGCCGGAAGGGCATTCTTGCGGTACTAAGTCAATAGTAATAGCGCCCAACTGGTTCTCAATGAACATCTTTCATCTGCAATAGCGCCTGGTTGGTTCTCAGCTGACGACATGTTCATATCTAATACAGATCAGATGGGCATCATAAGGTCATAAGGTCATAGCAAGCATTTCCCCCAAATCTTTGGAAATCTAAATAAGTGGATAAGTACCAGATATTTAGTATACCTTCATTGAAGAATTTCTGGGGTTTTGGGGAAGGGTTGATAACGTGTTCATATCAAGTGCGGATCAGATTTGCATCACAAGGTCATATAAAGGTCATATCACCTAATTGGATGAATCACGAATCTTCGCATTGCAAGGCATGAGAGTCATAAGGTCATAGCAAGCATCTAAACAAAATCACTTAAAAACATTCTGCACGTTGTGGAATAATTGATAATAAGTTCATATCTAATGCTGATGTGAATGTAGTAGGGGTAATGAATTAATTGAATAAAAACAAGATGATTAAAGGGGAATGAAACCTTTCGAACAAGTAGGCTTGTGTCAAAACAGAAAAATCAAAGAATAAGAACAATGAAAGTTTGAAAAAAATCAGACAAATAATGAGAAAGTTATGAACATATATTGCAATCATTAATGCCATGGAGATCATCCCATTGGCAATGCCACAAGGATGTGTGATGTCACCTGTGAACAATTTTCCCTTTGATGGACTATAAAATACCCCCAAAGTGTCTCTTTTTGCATTTTCTAATGGTGATACAAACTCTTTATCCATGATGTTTTCATTAAAAATCGGTAATACATACCCTCTTATAGAAAGAACACATGATCTACTGATAGATGTACTAAAAGAGGCAGTTTAAATGAAATATGTAAAAAATAATGGGGAGAGTTGTTCACAAGTGACATCACACATCTTTGTTGCATTACCAATGTGAGGATCTCCATAGCATTAGTGATCGCAATATTGAAATGCTCATAACTTTCTCATTATTTGTCCGATTTTTCTCAAACTTTCGTTGATCTGTTTCTTTGATGTTTCTGTTATCACACAAGCTATCTTGTTCCAAAGGTTTCATTCTCCTTTAATGAATATATATATATCGTCTCTGCCATCATAGGTGAAGGTGAGATTGATGAGTCCAAATAACCATCTTTAAGGACACCTGTCATCGTGTACACCTAGGTCGAACGAAGGTCAACTCAAGTCATACATCACAGTTTACCAGCAAAACCCTTATTAACTTACTTAAATGTATTTAACATGGGGACTTTGAAATTAAAAGGGCTGTAAAATGTGTATATTTGCTAGGTGGTATGACAAAATATGGATTCTGGTGTTTGCGGTTCAAGGTTTGAGAACAGGTTTATATCTTATACTGATAAAAATAGGTGTTGAGGAAAAATAATCAATACAATTGAATAAAATCAGTTCTTCATGAAAATAATTAAATGGTAAATGGAGGTGCAATAGCTCCGTCGGAAGAGCAGGGATTTTGGATTCCGGTGACCCCAAGTTCGATTCCCGCTTGGTGCGCTAGTGCCCTTTGGTAAGGCATTAATCCTCATTACCAGGTCCCTTGGAGAGGACCTTAAGCCATTGGTTTTCTGGTTGCTTGCTTACAAGCATTCATGCTTTCTTAGCATTCAGGTAAAAAAATCACCACCATTTACCAAACATTTCCCCTGATCAGGGTACACATACCGGTGCAAGAAGACTTCAACCTCTGGACTGATGGAGGTCTTCTCAGCATTGACGATGAGACCGAGGACGACCACGGCCAGGACACCAGAGACCTTGAGCCAGACATCGCCTATGTAGTACGTGAGGTAGGTGGCAGCCAGGGTGATGGTGATCTCGACCAGGGCATCGTTGAAGATGTGCGAGAGCCAGAAGACTGTTAATTTTGCGACGGCGTAGCCAAACAGCGGTCCGGCGATGGCAACTTGCATGAAGTACAGAACGTTCTGGCCGACTGAAATATCAAGAATTGGTTTTCTGATTATTAAATGCAGGCAGAGAAATCACAGAAAATTTTCCAGGGCTACTTTTATTAGCTCACCAAACAAAATTTGCGACATTGTATTACATTTTACATTGGACCCTCTAGGGATTTCAGGGGGAATTCTATTCTCACTACTATTATTATTATTATCTATTATTTTTTTTTATTAACATTTTTTTGTTATTATCATTATTATCAATATCATTATCGTCACTTTTACTTACTTCTTTTTATTAGTAGTTTTTATTTTCAATATCATTATTATAATTTTTATTATTATTGGTAGTATTATTATTTGTATTATCATTATAATTATTACTATTAGGAGTAGTAGTAGAAGTAGTATTATATACCTGACGATGCTAGGTGAGGGAAGAAGACAATCTTCATGAACACATTGAAGATAACAATGGCACAGCCGTCATTCAAAAGTGATTCGCCTTCGATAATAGTCCCAAGCTGTTTGGATGCACCTGCAGTGCAATAAACAAAGACATGCTATCACTTCTTATCAGTAGGGTTATATGTATGAGTAATGTCTTGAACATGAATCAAAGATTTTTATGGCCTTGCTATCATTCAGAAGAGATTCACATTCAATGATTGCCACAAGGTGTTTTAAAGGTAAATGCCAGTTTTGGTAACGATATCAAAATGAGTTCGTACAGAATCCAATGAAATGACCACCAAAGTGTCTGTTTGTATAAACAAAACATATGTGCCAAAGGATTCTGGAAGAAATTGTGTAATTGCTGAGAAATTAGCAAATAAGCACAGGATTCGGGTCAAGCATCGGGCATGATATTCAAAGCAATAATAATAATAATACACTGTCCCACGTGCGCTTATCTGTGTTGGTGATCTTCAGTGTGAACATTTTTTAGCGTAGATTTCAAGATTTCACAAAGTTCAGTTTATGTAACTGTACCAGATCTAGATCCTCGATAATATACTGACAATTAAGCCTGGTTTTACAGACTTCCTCATGAAATCAGTGTTTACTGCAACTACTGGCATTTGTCTTTAATGCACTTGAAAGAAAATGCATTCAACATAGTGAATGCAATCTTTTCTCTTTGGTGAGAGCATTTGTACAAGTAATGAAATCATTCTGATAAAATGAAATGAAGACTACAAAGTCCCCCACCATTATTCAAATGTGATTAGCCTGTAACAATCGTCCAAAGCTGGATGAATGCACTTATGATCGCAAGCAGCTAAAGAAAATATGAAATCATTTTTGTTCCATGAGAGCCTACATAGAAAAATTCTTCAATGTTTCTTTTCACTAACCATAAAAAAGCCTTCATTAAGAAGTGATTCATCTAAAGTTCTTTGTATTAATGCACTTTCACAAACTTGATATAAATAGGTGAGAAGAATGCCATCATGGCTATCAAATTGAATCTCTGCGAGTTTTAAGATTACAACGTACCAAGGTCTTTGAGAAGGGCTACCACGGCCACAGGATCGGTAGCACTCATGATAGCACCAAACATCATGGATTCACTGAAGTTCCAGTCGTAGTTGAAGAGGTTCATCGCCAGTACAGCTGTCAGGACCGCTGCCACGACCAGACCAAGCAAGGCAAGAATACACACCTACAGAATTTGAATAAATGACCATGGCTGCATGTAATGGCATAACTTGACAATAAATGGTTATCTCCACGCACCCATTGACCCGTATTCTCAAGAGGTTTCAGAAGTACCACGGAACAAAATATTTTATGCAGATTGTTTTATTGTCATGCTTTCCTGTTTGCATCCTTTTTGAAAATTTTATTTTTCCTAAAGTGTAGATGATGCATTAACCATAATTACGTACAATAAAATGCAAAGTTCACAGTTTTTTTTTACCACGGTTCAATTGAAACCTCTATATAGATTATGGGCCGTTGGGTGATTTCAAGTTCAGTATTAGTGCTGGTGATGGTGTTCAAAGCAAAATTTTGATTGCCTTCTCGAGCTCCAAAACCTCAGCTGAGCATACAAATATAATTTAATCCAATTCAATTCATGTCTTGCAGTAAAAACTGAATTAGTTTTTTTACAGTTTCAATATACATGGTATACAATACATTGTCAATTAAAATCATTTAAAAGCATATAAAATTTGCACAGAGAATCATTGATAAAAGTATTCTTAAATGCTGACTTTTGATGTATTTTTTATGTATCTTGATAGAAATTGCATAATTTCGATTTTTTTTTTATTTCATTTATTTGACCATTTAAAATCAACAAAGTACATGAACATCATAAAATAAGCATCATACAAATCAATCATTGACAAACAAGATAACAATTTTAAAATGGCCATGACCCAAAAGAAGCAATTGAAGTAAATAAGATTAATTAAAACAGAAAAAACTTTTCCACTTCTGATACACCCTGTATGTATACCTGAAGAAAGGATCTCATAAAAGTGTGGACATCCATGGCAAAGGCGGACTCAAAGATGAGGATCGGGAGAAAGATTTGTAGTAGGACGTGGGGGTCCATGTTGGCTATGTCCTTGGTGTGTTCCTCAACCAGGGGGACGTTGGATGCGACCACGCCTAAGATGGCGCCCAAGACCAGCAAGATCACGGTGTAGGGGATCGGGAGCTTCTTCAAGATGGATCTTGAGATGGCTGTAGAAAACATAAGAATTTAGCTCTTCAAAATCAAACTAATATCCGATACTGAAGAAAAGATAGGATAATTTTTTTACTTTTAGAAAATGATATTGAGTAAATTTTTGTTTTTATTATAATATGAAGATAACATAGTTATGACAATGCTTATGATGAAAATAATACAAGTCTAGTAAAATCTATAATTCTAGTAATAACAGAAAATATAAAACATGAATAAAAAAATAATATTAATAAACTAAAGCCCGGATTCTTGACTGCACAATGTTTAATTTTTACTATCTTTTCCTAGGCCTACTGGTGATAAACAGCAAAATATTGAGACCTTTTGAGTTGTCTGAGATCAACTGTAGAACCATTTTAGATTAGAAGTCTATCTATAGTAGATGTAAACCTCCTATAGTTAGTCCAATAGATCTAGATGAGTCAGTGGCAAATGATAGTCTGAAAGCCATAATGTTAGATTGGTAATTAATGCCTAAAATATTAAGGGTGGGACCAGAAGGCTTGCTTGACATGCGCTATTTTGTGCGAAGTTGCTAATCATCATCACCTCAGATTGATCACAGATCACGCAATTACGAATGGAGTCTAAGTTTTTAGATCTAACTTAGTCTATCTATTCTAAGTTAGATCTAAGACTAGTTAGAGTTTACTGTCTTAGACTAGAGTTTAGACCTAATTGAAAATTTCTAAATCTAACAAACGCGAACAGGACTAAGACTAAGTGCCGTACTACTACTAGATCAAAAGCTTCAGTCTCTGTATTTTGGTTGTTCCGCTGAACTACGTTGGGTCCAGTCACCATACATATGAATGGGGATTACGGTAAAATGTCAGAAATTGTTGAATTAATCCCCAGAAACGACGGTTATTCCTGTCTATCTAGATTAACACTGTCAAGCAATTAAAGTGTGGAATAAAAACTTACCGCCAAACAGACAGCATCCAAATATAAAGATGACTACTTTGGGGGCATGGGCGTGGATTTCTTTACGTTGAACATACTCTCCACTTGAAGCGTTGCCAGTTGTCGTGTCACCGATAGTTTCTCTAGTCGGTGCAGAAGATCCCGATCCCCCAGAACTCCCGGTGGCAGACTGGATAAATACCGCCACGGCGAGTGCTGCCACGGCAGGCGCGAGTTCCCGCACTTCCACCACTCTCTTCTTCATTTTGCTTGGGAGATTACTTGTGGTTTCTTAAATATTTTACGTTGCTAAACTTCTCTTCATTTCGTCGACGGGTTTCCTTCGTCTTTCTTTACAAGCGCCATTTTCCATGATTTTGTTTCCTTTTTACATGATTACTAATTGTCAATTTTTCTTTCTTCGGCGACGAAAACGTTGTTTACTTCCAATTTGTTGTCAGATGACGTCATCCAGTTCAGCACGTATTGCGTGTGTGATGTCATAATTGCAAAAGGAGGGGTCGCGCGACCTTTTGTAAAAAGAAGTAGGTCAGTGGTCAACCTTTATCCAAGCACAAGTCAGAGCTAGCTGGCATGTACTTACATACGGTGCATGCAGTTATGAGCAAAATACCATTTTCCCATTTTGTCAACCTTATTTTACCAAAATGTTTAATAGCAGTCACCTACCCAAAGAAAAGAAAAAAATTGAGGTGAATTGTTGCAGATTGTTTCCATGTTTCCAATATATAACAATAAACAATTTGAAAATTACCCCCATAAACTGTACATAGTGATGGGGCTGGGAGCACTCAACTCCATCATCAATAAATTTTATTTACAAAGATAAATATGCTTTTGAGTTGAGAGCTTGTCATATTTTTTCATTTCCTGATGAATCAATTAAAGTTGTACATAATACTGTCTCGATAAGTTTAATTTTTTCCATTATTTGGGTTTCATTTGCTTCAGCTTAAACCTATGCAGGACCAACCAGGCTGACCAGACGTCCCGTATTTCCCGGGATCGTCCCGTATTTTGCTCCTTTGTCCCGGCGTCCCGACAAACCCTTCCCGGGACGCCTATTTGTCCCGTATTTCAGGATATTGAACAAAATGTAGTTAATACATTTAATAGTGACGAATTTTCATCAAATAACCAACAGGTGACAAGCACAGACAACAATAAAATTGATAACTGTAATTCTTCAGTGATTTTCTTGCTAACCGAATACATGGCAAACGAATTGGCCTCCTGCCTGTGTATGATAGGCTACTATAGCTAGACAGGTAGATTCTCAATGATGCAAACAATCTCACATGATAAACGTAAATAGGCACGTAAATAACAACACTTCACAACATTAATATTGCCAAAATATATTCTTGTGGTTTATTCATTCACAACATGAGGTTTTCATAAATTCACAATATACCGGTACCCGACAGAAACTGAGACAGTCTTTCTGAACACAAATACCCTTTTCACATTTACAGTTTAAAGCGGGTTCAAGTACACAACCATTCTACAATTTACTCTTTTCCAGCGAGTTGATAAAGTCTGTTACCCATGTTTTCTTTGTGAGCATTAGCATACCTGTTAATAACTAGTACAAAACAGATCTACCCTTACAGCTGCAGCATTTTGTACTAGCCAGCATTCAAGAGCCATACTCGTGAACTCTTATGACAATCACGCATCACTGAATTGCAATGCCTATTCCGTAGAATGTATTGCATGAATGAACAAATGAATGTACCATTTACCACACCCAGTAACCTTCTGCACTCACCGCACAGAAACTGTTAAGGCGACCGCACACCTTACGACTGGTCTGCCACCCAATTTCAGAATAAAATGTGGAAGAATTTGATGTTGATATTGAGACATGGCATATCTTACTGTGTGATGTTCTAAATCATTGTACAAATAGTCGAATACCTATGTTCAAATCTGTGACGATGCTATCATCCTTCTAAAAATAAAAACGAATTTAATATCTAGTCGTAATGACGTCATAGCAGTCGTACGATTGGCTATGATTTGAAACTAATTTGGCCTTTACTCCAAAATAAAGGCTTCCAAACTTTCAAAATCGTTATATTAGTATACTTTCAATTAATTTTAACCTCAAATAAAATAATTTGTCCCATTCACATTTTCAGAAAATTAGCAAAATGTGATTTGTTCCAAAATCGGATCGCGAACAGTCGTAAGGTGTGTGATGGCCGTTAGCACTAACATTGCACTAACAGAGCCTGTTACAATCGGTGATGTGGCAGCGATGCCTAATGCTACAACAATGTATCACTTACATGATAATTTGACTTTACTACCCAAAGACGTGACTGGGCTTACTGTTAGCGCTCTGTTAGGCTAACAATGTTTCTGTGCAGCCGGTACTGGTTGTTTGAGGTTGCCTTTGCGTTACTGTTAGTGAAAAAATATAGCAGTGTCCACTTTCAAAATAAATCCGTCAACCTGATATGATTTTTTACTGTTTGTAACAAGCAGACATGATTCATCTGGATGAGATGGGCGATATCATTCCTTTCGATTCAACAAAAATACACCATAAATGGATGTGACACGACTATCACATTATACTAAACATGCAACAGTTGTAATGAAAAAGAACAATGAAAAAGAACTAAAGTCTGTTTGGATCCACAAACATATTCAAGACTAACTCTGTTTAAATCAAACAATTGAAGAAGAAAAAAATGTTTTGGTGTACATAAACTAAGGATGCTCTTGGATACCACTCAGATTTGCCTTCGAGATTTTGTGCCTTTTTTTCCCCATAGAAAATGTGGCATTGCGAGGAAGATGTGAAAAATGTCACACAAACCACCTACTACTTGTCTCAAATCATGGGGGAAGTACTAAACATTATCTATAACTTCCTTTTTGTAGTTTGAAGTGATTTCTTTGAATTTCTGTATTATCGTAATCATTTTACCCAAGTTGACCTTAAATTCATATCCCCCTATGGACTCTGAACTTGCAATTATGCAATACATTGCTAAAGCGGCCTAAGATAAACTTGAAAAGGTGGAATATGTAACAAGAAGTTTGAAAAGTTTTTTTTTTAATTGTTTCAACCAAAATCAAACAGATTTATGCAGACTGAGCTTTGTGCTCTTTCATTTACCCATTTTAATTCAATTTGAGAATAAGTAAAATAAAACCCAAAACAAGACAAGGAAATATTGATTTCATACTTACAACTACTCTACAACATTCAGTATCTTTAAGCAAAGGAAAAAAGAATAAACAAATAATAGATCAAGGATTAAATTTCAATAAATGTATACAAACAATGACAATAATACAAATTATTCAAGCTGATCCAAATAGCCTGCAATATACAGTGAAGGGTAAAGAAATGAATAAAAGATGCTAATATATCCATTAAATTTTATATCTATTCATGATTATAAAACACAATAATATTTCTATATTTTGACAATAAATTTGAATAATATGAATAAATGCAGAATATATATGAAGATTTGTTTATATAACACTTATCAATGAATTCATATTCCTCGGAAGCAGGACTCTTTTACCATTTAACCACATCATCAATGCACTTGTTACAATAACTAATTATAATAGGAACAAAAACGGAACCTGTAAATGACATATGGATAAAGGAAAAAAGGCAAAAGAAAACTCTAAAACACATTAAATTCTGACAAAACACCTTGACACAATAAAGTATTTATTTCTGAAAATATTGTTCGGGGATAAAACAGTAAAAAGAAGGAAGCCAGATTCGTCATCGAATATAAGAGAAACAAGTAACATAACAGAATCATAAAAACGAACAAAGATATTATAAAAAGCAAAGATATTGATGGATAACTAAAAAACAGTGTCCAATTACTGTCTGATTACAACTCCAAATAATTGCAATTCCATGAATTTCAAATGTTATCCCTTATACGGTACGTTTGTTGACAACAGGTAAGAATAAAATATGACATGAACAGTTATTCCACATACTTTTCCATCATTGTGCATGGAATTACCATGGAGTTATTTGTGAGAACACAATGGAATGTATTCTGAACTCGGGTTTAAATTAAACCCTGGTTTAAAGTTGTGGTTTAACTATGGAGAGCCAATTGGAGCACAAATCCCTGACAGTACACATTCGATTTATTAACTCATATGACACCCAAATTGTTCATCATTGATTGTCTGGGAATGATAACTGAAGTATTTTTCTTCATAATGAAAGCAAAGGGAAACAAAATAGTAAACATAAGAAATATACAATATAAACAGAATTTTTGAACGTTTGGCTCCCCATAATTTTAGCACAGACTTAGACCGTGGTCTAAATTAAACCTGACTTCAGAATACGGGCAAATGAAAACTATGGTTGCAGATGCCTGATGGAAAATAGCTATTCCCTAGATCAGGATAGAAATTATGAACTATTAGAAGAGAATCGGATATTCCAAGTACATGCCAATTCCATAAATAATAAATGAATAATAATGACAATAACATTAATAACTTTTGTGTGGACTAAATAAGCACAAATATATTCCTAACATCATTTCTGCTATTTTATATCATTCTTTGATGTAAAAAACAATCTTCACTTTCAAAGAATAGCATTATAGAATTACATTTAGAAATTAAAATGTGTTTTTATATAGTACATTAATCACATAAGAATACTTTAAATATTCATATACAAATCTGCAAATATTGTTTGTTTAATGAAACAAAATAATGATGCATCTATCCAATGAGTTGTGATAATAGACATCGAAAAAACAAACAAGAAAGAATAAAAGTCAAGAATTATGTTGGATTATGCATCCATACTATTATGCGAGAAAATGTGTATTATTGTATTAATATTTATATTGGATTCATGTACATGTATAGTACATGTATGCTTATTCCACATTTCACAATTTGAATATCATTTACTATTAAAAAGTTATCGGAAGAAAAACTGAAAATCTAATAACTTTGAATACCTAACTATAATTCTACTTTGCAATTTTCGTTTTATTTTTGCACTATATTAATCAGTATCTATCAATTTCAGAATCGTTTTTCATTCACCATTTCTTTGTGATGTTATTCAAATACAATGTAGTGTTCTTTGACAAACGATGTGAATGGTCCAAGGTACATCTCATAATGCGTAAATGTTTTTTTATTGCACAGACATATATTACAGCATTCAATTTCTGCACAAGAGACAAACCTCCTATGACTACTGTTTCATATTGGCTATCTTTGTAAAAAAAAATGGGTCTTAATTTGTGAGAGAAAATAGTCCACCATTTTTTTTATGACAAAAATTGATCTTGGTTTTTTATGATTATGTTGTGGAGCATTGTGGCCCAGTGGATTAGTCTTCGGACTTTGAAACAGAGGGTCGTGGGTTCGAATCCCAGCCATGGCGTAATTTCCTTCAGCAAGAAACTGATCCACAATGTGCTGCACTCAGCCCAGGTGAGGTAAATGGGTACCGGTAGGAAGTAATTCCTTAAAAAGCTGTGTGCGCTATGAACGCCTAGCTTAGCCTGGTAATATAGGAGCGCCTTGAGCAAACAAGGTGGATATGTGCGCAATATAAATACCCAATATTATCATTATGATTATTATTTTTTCATCCCTTTCAGACATCAGTTCAAGAATTTGGAGGAAATGTACTTTAACAAAAATCAGACCTCAGCGTATTCCAGTTGTAATCCTCCCATTCCAGCATACACACAATCGGAAATGCAGGAATGGAAAAGGTGCTGAGTGCAATTCATACTAAAAAGACATACATGTAAAATAGGGTTTTATAAGTTGCCTACAGCCATTGGTCAACAACCTAGTCCAATATGAAACAGTCTACAAGAATTCTATGTACTAACTCATAATATTAGTAATAGCTGGATTTACATAGCGCTTTTTGCCTAAGGATACAAAGAGCTTGCTATTATTACCCCAGCTTTAGCTCGATGTACCATTATCGGCGCTCAGTGCATATAAGGAATTAATCCTGCCGGTTACCCATTCACTTCATCTGGGTCGAGTTCAGCAGTGTGGATAAATTTCTTGCTGAAGGAATAAACACTACGGCTAGTATTCGATCCCATGACCCTGTTTGAAAGGCGAGAGTCAGAACCACTAGACCACAGCGCGCCTACAATTATGTAGCTTGATCGGATAGTTAAAGTTTGTAATTGAAGAGCAATGATATACGCATTATTTTTTATCGCAATAAAAACATAAAATGATACATCTGATTAAAAAAACTGTCTTCCGCCGCTCTACATTTAAACACTGTGAGATAAACAAAGTAGGAGTAATTGTTAGCCTTTAAGGCCAATGAGACTGAAAGGATATGAACAAATATCAAAACCTTGGCAGTTTTATTTCCATTTAAAGTACTTCTCGTGAAAAAAAAGAGTATTTCATAATATAAGAAAAGGAAAATTTATGTATCTGATAATTCAGTGCAGTAGTCTCTTTCAATGAAATCGATTTTGAAAAAAAGGTCTTCTCCTTGAGTTCCAAATAGCAGACACAACTTCTGCCAATTTTTTTTTTTACTGGTAACGCAAGATGTCGAAGAGGAATAATGCTTACACTTTTTTAAAAATCATTCAAGTAAAAGGTAAATTCAAATTACAAAGATTTTTAAAATCTCAATTAAGCAATACAATGTGAAAATGCCATGTTGATTTTTTTTCATAAAAATATATTTTTGTTTGGTTCTATCACTTGTCCTAGCAAACAGTATATATCTCTTGAAATAGACTCTGTTATTTTACAAAGTATTATACATATATGTCCCCAACTTGAGGGTTATTTTACAATAAAAACATATATCTATTTTTCCTGCCAATCATAAAAAAACTATTACAATTTGTAGTCCACGCCCTGTTTCACAAAACATAATAATCAGAAATATTTGATATCTGTGATGAATTTGTTCTCAGCCAATCACATGGTCCCATTTCAGTAGCTTTTGACAGTGGCTTAAAACTTACCACTATTTTTTTATAGAAATGAGTAGACAAGAGGCACCCCTTATGGACACCAAGGATTATACAAGTCGAATTTGTACAGTGTGTATTTTTTTTCAGCTCTAAAACCTTTACGTCTTCCTTTTTGCCATGTTTTCTAGTGCAGACCAGGGTTCGGTAAAACAACAGTTAGCGATTAATCACGCGCTTGATTTTCATGATTGATTGTAGTCAATGTAATCGATCGTTAGAAATCTACTAAGATGGTTGCTAAGCTTTGTGTAACGGCCCCAGAAGAATACACTTCAGAATTATTTATTGCCTGATCAGTTGTCAGTACCAACAACTTTCCTTGATTTGGATTGGCTGAGGAGCAGAGACAGGTTTCATGGGAAGACTTGTTGGACGTTTCCTCGGGACGAGTGCCGTTTATTTTTGACAGTTACTATATAGTATCGGTACTTCTTAGCCATTCAAATTTAAGGAAAGTTGTCAGATCAGACAACTGACAAAGATAACAAATGACAAAGGTTCATGAAATGCTCCCCGAATGTCTGACTGTTGCTATGGTAACTGATGAAAGATCAGACAAGTCGTTTCATTAAAATGCTCCCCAGATTGGGAAATATCAAATGAATATGACATTAAAAAGATTAAAGACATGAACACGATTGGCCTAGTAAAGTTATGTGAGATTGGAGCTGGTTAGTCTGCCTCAAAGACCCCATTCTTTATCCCTAACAAATACTTTCCAATCAGTGAACCAACCTATACCCATGTACTTTCTCCCACATTATGAGTCCATTGATATTGAAACATCTTTGTTAAAACATCAATGTTTCAAACACTTTCTATCTCAATAGCTGTGTCTCCTTAGGATTGAATAAGTTTGAGATAGAGGAGTGCCAGGGTATATCCCTCACATGGGATTTGGGTTAAGTAAAAGGGGTGAGAAGACGCATCCCTGACAACCTCCATACATTAAGGTAAGATTGAGGAAGAGGTAGCCCTTTACACAAGAGTGGACCTGAATAAAATGGGAGCAAGGATGCACCCCTGACAAACCCCAATCATTCGCTCAACAGTACAATTACTATGGACACCTGTTCATTGCACCCACAAAGCTTGTATGGAGACCCTGATATTGTCAAGCAATTCACCTCCTCAGCGATACAAAGAGGGTTAAAAATGACAAGTCTGGGGAATAAGACTAGACGCTTAACTAATAACTGACGTCACATGGGTACCAATAAAAGTCAGCAGAAAAGAAAAAAACCTGAGCATCATTGACAGAAGGCATAGCAGTGTCCGGCACCGACTCCTACTTTAGATGCCACGTGACCATCCAAGCCTTGGACTTGTTTAGGGAGGAGGACATTGGTCTTGGTTCCATCGGCACACATTCCATGCTCGTTCCAGCCCCATGCTAGAAGCTTGTTATCCTCTGGAAATAATAATAATAATAATATGCAACACATCCACTTTCCAAACAGTGAAGACACAAAGTATGAGAAGAGTGAAAAATATAAGGGATACAGTGGAAAATTCAAAAACTGATAACAAATCCCCCTAGCAGGATGTCAAAGACACAATCTATGAAAGAGAAAAGGGAAAATTATCAAGGATGGAATTGAAAATTTAAAAACTTCCACATTTGCTTCAAATATTCAATTTATCATTTAACTCTTGATACATTATCTGTGCATGAATTTGAGTTATGTATCTTATAGAACATTTCAACAAAAAATGCCATTTCCAAGAGATCAAAGCATAATATCTGGGTTATCTTTGCAATCTAACTCATGATATACATTACCCATGCATTAATTTGAGTTATGTACCTAACAGACCATTTCAACAATAACAATAATCAACAATGATCATTTCTACTTACTTGTTATTGCTAAACTGTGCTCAGCTCCACAAGCAATCTAAATGAAAACCGAAAATATCATCAACACAGATACATGTATTCATAAAATGATATAAAGCCACTTATCTATAAAGGTTTGCTGTCCTTTATCTGTACATTAAATACAAACTTGAAAATGAATTCCACAAGAATACAACACAAAAAAATACAACAAAATAAACACCAAATGTAGATATAAGCTGCTGGCTAGCCTAATGGGAAGCCGGACCCAGGCCTGGTTCTCATGTTATGCAATGTTGCACATGATCTTTAAAGGGGGAAGGAACTAGCTAACGTTGTGTGTTGTCTCCCACGGACTGTGTCCTATAAATGGCCATCTTAAAATTTACCTCTAATTATTAGTAACATAGAGGATAAATTATCAAAAACTTGAATTTGTGCATAGAAACAAATATGTTCATTGGAAAGGGACATGCTATGCTACTTGGTAACATAATTATTGCGTTATGACTTGGTAATAGTGGTAGCTATTTTTTTACCCGATTGCTAAGAAAGTATGAATGCTTGTAGGCAAGCAACCTGAGGACCGACGGCTTAAGGTCCTCTCCGAGGGACCTGCAAATGAGGACTAATGCCATACCAAAAGGCACTAGCGCACCAAGTGGAAATCAAACCTGGGTTACCAAAATACGAATACCCCACTCTACCGACTGAGCTTTTACCCCCCCCCCCTGAATGTATTGAGTATTGAATTTGTGTGTTATCATTTAAGTGGGCCTATATTAAAAGACTACACTGCTGAGAATGCTGCCTTGTGGGTAATGAGCCTGACCAGATATGAGTAGTTCAGCCTTCTGATGGGGCTATTTAGGCTGATGGTTGTTATAACCCTTTAATAATAATAGTATAGGTACATTTACCCAGGGAACCCACTTCAGTTCTGAAAACTGTTCTCCCAGCGGGACCTACTATTGATATCACCCCAGCTTTAGACATGATATACTACAGAGATGCCAACCTCTTGACACAAAAAATCAGACTGAATATCCTCAAAAATCATATTTTTTAGTGAAAAATCAGATTTTCACGAAAACTCAATATGACCAGAGCAAGCCTTGAATTAAGCACCTGCAGGCCGGGGGGCAATTTTTAAAAAAAAATTGCCCCCGGCTCGCGAGCTTTTTACAGGAACCGGGGGCAATTTTTTTTGGAACCAGGGGCAATTAAAAAAAAAAAGAATATAACTGTGAACCACACTCCAAATTTGTTCATAGTAAGCGCAGCTCCTGCAATTTTTCAATTAGTACAGAAATAGCATGCTAAGTAATAGGCTTATTCAAACAACTAAGAAATCACATTTAAATGTTTAAGTGTGTTTTGACACCCTCACTCCACATCCCCTTTACATGGGCTTATTTACTTTTCATCTTTAATGAACCACAAACAATTACCCCCCCCAAAAAAAAAAATGAAATAAAAATAATCTAAATAAATGAATAAAATAAAAATATAAAAAAGAGAGAATTCAGTCTTTTCAGATCAAATAATAAATTTACCAAAAAAAAATTTAAGGTTTTTTTTTCATGGTTAGAATGTGGGTGAGTGTTTGTGTATGATTGTGACTGTGAGGTGAACTTAGATTGCATATAAATTATGTTAAAAGAAATGAAGAAATTAAATCAATATCTAACTCAGTCTATTCAAATTCCAGCACATAGCCACAGGCCACATGTAAATTTTTAAATGTACATGTATTGTAGGATCATGTACCTTAAGTATTTCACAAGTTATTTGAAAATGCAGATCTTCACAGAAAATGCCTTTCATTCTGGGAGAGTCTAAATTCTGTAACAAGTGGAATGCCTCTGGCCGTCTCACTCCTGCATCACGCAGTTCAATATAGCAGCAGTGCTGACTTTGAATACTACTCTAACTCGCACAAGATGTTCAGTGATACATGGTTACTCTTATGTCCACTTTTTATGAACTAGACCAATAAACTTACAGAGATATGATGGTTATTCAACAAAAAAACCCAACATGGCCAAAGTTCATTGACCTTACATGACCTTTGACCTTGATCATGTGACCTGAAACTCGAACAGGATGTTCAGTGATACTTGATTACTCTTATGTACAAGTTTCATGAATCAGATCCATAAACTTTCAAAGTTATGATGGTAATTCAACAGATACACCCAATCCGGCCAAAGTTCATTGACCTTTGACCTTGGTCATGTGACCTGAAACGCGCACAGGGTGTTCAGTGATACTTGATTACTCTAATGTCCAAGTTTAATGAACTAGACCAATAAACTTTCAAAGTTATGATTGTAATTCAACAGATACCCCCGATTCAGCCAAAGTTCATTGACCCTAAATGACCTTTGACCTTACTCATGAGACCTGAAACTTGCACAAAATGTTCAGTGATGCTTGATTACTATTATGTCCAAGTTTCATGAATCAGATCCATAATCTTTCAAAGTTATGATGGGAATTCAACAGATATCCCCAATTCGGCCAAAGTTCATTGACCCTAAATGACCTTTGACCTTGGTCATGTGACGTGAAACTCATGCAGGATGTTCAGTGATACTTGATTAACCTTATGGCCAAGTTTTATTAACTAGGTCCATATACTTTCTAAGTTATGACGTCATTTCAAAAACTTAACCTCAGGTTAAGATTGATGTTGACGCCGCCGTTGACTTGCACAAAATGTTCAGTGATGCTTGATTACTATTATGTCCAAGTTTCATGAATCAGATCCATAATTTTCAAAGTTATGATGGGAATTCAACAGATATCCCCAATTCGGCCAAAGTTCATTGACCCTAAATGACCTTTGACCTTGGTCATGTGACGTGAAACTCATGCAGGATGTTCAGTGATACTTGATTAACCTTATGGCCAAGTTTTATTAACTAGGTCCATATACTTTCTAAGTTATGACGTCATTTCAAAAACTTAACCTCAGGTTAAGATTTGATGTTGACGCCGCCGTCGCCGTCGGAAAAGCGGCGCCTATAGTCTCACTCTGCTTCGCAGGTGAGACAAAAATGTATTCATTAATAACTTAAATATTCATCACAATGAAGAAATCATGAAGTTTTTTTACAGTTTTCAAAAATTAACATGAAATCTAAACTCTATCTGAAACAGAAAATCACCATCACTTAGGCCATTACTGATAGAATTCTCACCCAGAGCTCTGGCAGAGAATATGAGCTCAAACTGGCTAGCTAACAGCATCCAAGTACCACACTCACGTGCACGGCGTCCTCCTATTTTTTTTTTTAGATGGAGCCTTGTCTGATGATTTATTGTCTGATATTTACCCCTCACCAAGAAAGAAATTAAAAAGCTATAATTCACAACTATTGATTTTGGATTAATAAGGCTCCGTTTTGACAAGCAAAGTCGGCGACTGTGAGGATACAAGACTCGCATATCCTGTGTTGTGAACGGGGATTTATCTCCTGTGCAATTCAAACTACTATATCACAGAATTGTGATATCCTGATTGGAAATGTGTGCATTAGAAATTGCACGTGATGAAGTAGGGAAAAACTGTTACCGCTATTGGAAGCACGCGCGTACATGTATTACAGGAAAAAAAAGACGGACGTAGCTCACTTTTTATGGTACTGAAAAAAAGACGCACTTGGCAATTTGAAACTGTGCTTATCGTAAATTTAAAGTTACTTGATTGGCTTTTCAGATATTTAAATTACATGTATGATATGGATTCACTGCTAGCTCACTCACGGGCGGGCGCATACATACACAACACACATATATGGGACAAAAACAGGACTATGACAGAAAGTCGGGAAATCGTATTTTTGATGGCCAAAATCGTACTGTCGTATTTTACTTGTTTTATCGTACTAAATACGATAAAATCGTACTGGTTGGCATCTCTGATACCACTATTTTTTCTCAACCTCACCTGTTTAGCATTGTTTAGAATGCTTATTTCAGTAGGTATATGACAGCAATCTGGAGTTGTGTTTGTAGGCGTGGCATTGCTCTCCGACTCTGTGTTTCCGTTGGCTAAAACCTTGGCAGCAGGTCTCCCAAGCTGCCCGTAGTCGTTCCGACCCCACGTGTAGACCGACTCATCCTCTGCAAGCATGAAATAGCATTATCACATAATCAAGGCTTGAAAACCCTTGTGTCCAAGGTTCAAAGAATAGGGAATTGCACTTTCAAAATTGTTGAAATTTCAAAGGAATTAATGACAGGTTAAGATTTTAATGTTGGCGGTGCCAAAAATGGCCCTTTTGTAATGGTGGGCCGCAAATGTCTTCCTTCTGCTTTTCAGGCAAGATAAAAAGGAATATACACATCTAATATAAGGCAGCTGGTTTCAAAATGATCAAACACTAGTAAAAACTAGTACTACTACTGCTGCTGCTGTTATAGCTCCCCATAACATTAATTATGATAATAGTCATATTTGTATAAAGCAACTTCTTGGAAATTTATTTTGGTAAAAACAACCCTTGATGCAGGACTCCACTGCATGTCATGGTTCTATTTTCATTCCCTGGGGAGCATTATCAGTGCATCCTCGCCCTTAGGAATCGCCTGTTGTAGCCATCATCTAAGTTCATCCACCGTCAATGATATTTATCCTAAACCCATAAACAGTACAAAGTGCACACACTACACTCCCAGTGGAGTATTGCCATTGCATCCTCTCCCTTCAAAGAGTCTTTCAAATAGAACACTCTCCACTCCCTGGAGAGTTTTCGGGCAGTTACACCCCTTCCCGTTCAGACTCGTCTGTTATAAATAGCATAATCGACAGTTCTTGTATAGCGCATAACACATTATAAATAACGTCTCTATGCGCTTCCAAAGGACTTGGATATTATTACCCTGGCTTTAGCCTCGCAGCCTTTTACAGCGCGCTGGCATTTCAAGGAATAAATTCCTGCCAGGTACCCATTTACCTCACCTGGGTTGAGTGCAGCACAATGTGGATAAATTTCTTGCTGAAGGAAACTACGCCATGGCTGGGATTTGAACCCAGCTAGCATGTGTGTAACGCTTCTGAGGATGCTTTGTCCTGAAAATGTCAGTTTTAAAGAGTACATCTTCTACTCCCTGGGGAGTTCCCAGGCAGTACATTTCTCTCCCTTCTAACTCACCTGTCATAGCTATCATGTGTGTCCAGTCGATATGGATGCTTTTCATCCTAAAAATGTCTAGAGTAGTATAAGTAGTACACTCTCCACCCAAGGTGAATGTTCAGGCGGTACACCCTCCTGCATTTGGGCTCACCTGTTACTGCGACCATATATGTGAAGCCATTGTGGAGGATTTATATCCTTAGAAGGTCAGAGTATTACCAACATTACACTCTCCACTCCCTGGGGAGTTTTCGGGCAGTACAGCCCCCTGCATTCAGACTCACCTGTTACAGCCATCATGTGTGTCCAACCACTGTGGATGCTTTTTATCCTAAAGCCATCAAAGAGAGTTGGGTCTAATCTCTGGGGCGTCTGCTTGGGGTTGGGTGACTTTGGTTGTGCGAGTTGGCTCCACTTGTTACAGCCCCATACATAAACCACACCCATATCTAAAGGAAAACAAGTAAAGTACATGTATTGTGAAAGCTACTATTTCCTTACAACTTTTTCACCCATGTAGAAAGAGAAAAACGTAAAAGAGTGAATGCCCCTATTTTCACATACAGCTTCAAACTATTATATCCATGTCCCTATAATTTTTCAATTCCAAAATTTGATAGATTATAATTTCATCAGCAAGAAAATGACATCGCATGTCACCCTTTACACATCTTATCATCAGTGCGAAAAGGTAAAATGGACCAAAATCTGAAAGGTTTGGTCAGAAAAAGCCCAGTTACCACATGATAAGTGTTCAGTCCCTTATTACCTGATAAAGCTGCACTGTGATATGCTCCTGCTGCAACCTGAACAAACTTGACATCTACCTCGTCCTCTTTTACCGGAACTAAGAATAGATAGAAAAATAAATAAATTGCCAGGGTGAACTGAGGTCAATATTCTTCCTAATAACACATAAAATTCTGTCAATCTCAATTGGATCGTATTATATTAGGTTGAATCGGATTAGAATTAGGTTTGGACTAAACTGGATTGAATATAGGAGTAGGATGGTCTGAATCAGATAAGATTCAGTTGGATTAGAGTACATTTGTTTGGAGTGGATTGGAAATGGATAAGATTGGAGGGAATCAGATAAAGGTAGAATAGAATGGATGAGTTTAGATTTGATAAGATCAGAATAAAATAGATTGGATTGAAGTAGATTTGATTCACTCAGATTGGATTGGCTTAGCTTGGATTAGGTTCAATTTGATCAGGTTGGATTGGATTGGATTAAGTTGGACTGGATTGGGTCTTATTAGATCAGCTTGAATAATATCACAATAGAATACATTAGATTATATTGGATTAGCTTAGATTGAATTAGATTGGCTTTGATTTCATTTAGGATGAACTGGAATGGATTGGATTGGAAAGGATTATATTTAACTAGACAAGAGACTCCATGCTTACTGTGTACAGGTTTATTCCATTGTTGAGGTACCCTCATCTTACTGTCCGTCCAACCTAGTTGACCCTTCTTGCCCGCACCCCATGTCCAGAGCTGACCGTCTGTTGATACGGCCAGAGTATGCCGTAGACCTCCTGATACTGCAGCAAACCTTGGGCAATCACTGCCCGGAACCTACAGATTATGATGATAATAATGTCTGTATTGTGCACTTTTTGATATGAATATCCGACAGTGGCCTAATGCCCCCCCCCCTAGTCTGCAGATACTGAGCCTAGGTTTTTGCAATTTCACAAAATGCATAATGCAGAGTCTGAAGCAGTAAGACTAGATTCAATATATATGCTTGTTTTTTTTCATTGTAAATTCTTTCTCCTCTCTATGTAATGCTATTTATACCTTTTTTAGGAAAATGTGCTATAGAAATGTTATCATTATCAAGATCATTATTATAGTCTAGATATGTACTGCGGGTGCGGTGACACAACATTTGCTGTGGCGAGTCACTGGCGACAATTGCTCTGGGCTTAATGTCGTCTAAGATATAGGGTAAGGGTTAGGGTTGCAATAGGGCAATTCCATAAAATATGTACATCTGAGCCCATGTATGTGGGACCTTCATGAAATTTTCTGTTTCTGATTTCCATTCTTTTTTTATAGTCTGTAATGTTCTCAAATGATCCTGACTTGGTCAGTTTATGAAGTGAGGTAAAACTTGAGAAAAATGGGGTTGATTATTTTACGGAATTGCCCAATAGGGTTTTACGTTAAGTTTAGGGTAAGATTTCGGATAGGGCATAGTATCAAATCCAGGCTTGAAGTTGGTCATTACATTAGCAATTGTCGCCGGAGCAAACGTCATGGGACCGTGGCTGCATCTACCAAAGAGGGTTCAGAGTCTAGTCTCCAGTCTAGACAGGGATAAATCGGTTAAAATGTCAAATTTGAGTCTGTGCTGGCAGACCGCCCCCCCCCCAACATTCAAGGTAACAAGCCAAAAAGCACATTTTCATCAAACACTCCATTAAAGGTCAAGCCCACCCAAATGTTTTTAATAATAAAAATGATGATAATAATGATAATACTAATAATAATAAATAATAATAACAATTTCATTATTTATAATGCTCTTAAAGATAAATGAAAGTAGTTGCAGTAAACACAGATTTCACGAGAAAGTCAGTAAAACCAGGCTTAATTGTTACTATATCATCGAGAATCTAGATCTGGTACAGTTACATAAACTGAACTTTGTGAAATCTTGAAATCTACACTGAAAACTGTTCACACTGAAGATCACCAACACGGATAAGCACACGTGGGACAGTGTGTTATTATTGCTTTGAATGTCGGCCAGGCTCTTGACCCGAATCCCGTGCTTATTTGCTTATTTCTCAGCAATTACAAAATTTCTTCCAGAATCCTTTGGCACATATTTTTTATTTATACAAACAGACACTTTGTCGTAATTTCATTGGATTCTGTACGTACTCATTTTGAAATCGTTACAACTGGCATTTATCTTTAATAAAGACATACACGGTAGGTGTCTAAACCATTTCTCAAAACTGTGAACTTTTTTACCTCTATTTTTCTGGGTTTTGTGACGATACTCTCCTTGAGCGTAAGTTGACCATGTGTATTTGAACCCCAACAAAGCAGCTCATCATTCTCTAAAAAGAAGCAAATAAATTTGGGGAAAATAGGTGATTAATTACCCAATTTTATAAAAACTATGCTAACTTTGCCATTGTTTATTACAATGGAAACATGGCCCAGCAGCCAATCAAAATCAAGGTTTCCATAAAATTACAATAATAGCACAGTAACCATAATACTAAGTCTTGATGAAACAGGTCTAAAGAAAGCAATAAACACCATCATTCATCAAAAGTGATAAAAGGCTTTTAGACGATACACTAAGCCCTACATTTTTCAAAAGATCTCTTCTCTGTGCTTGGCATCCATTGTTCTGTCAAATATTACATCAAATTTTCACTTTCAGTGCATGCTATCTACATCAACCTAAAAAAAAATTGTGACTCGTAAGCAAAGTTAGGCTGCTTGCTATTATAGTGCTTGTGATAACAAACAAGTGACACATTTATTATGATATAATAATCATATTTCCTTTTATAGCGTTTAGCACTAACTTAATCAGAAGTCTCTATGTGCTCTACAGTAATACTACACCTACGTTTTTCAAAAGATCTCTTCCCTGTGCTTGGCATCCATTGTTCTGTTAAATATTTCATTAATTTTTCTATTTTCACCTTCAGTGCATGCTATCTACATCATTCTTAAAAAAGTTAGGCTGCTTGCTATTATAGCACTTATGATAATCATAACAACAAGTGGCATTATGATATATTAATTATACCCACTTTTGTAGCATTTAGCACTAACTTTATATTCAGAAGTTTCTATGTCCTCCAATGCAGCATAATCACACTGGCTTTGGCAGAGCAGCTCTTACGTTTACTTGTTTTCAAGGAATAAATTCCTGCCAGGTCACTGTTTTCTTCACCTGGGTTGAGTGCTGCACAATATGGATAAATTTCTTACTGAACGAAATTAACATCTGGGTTATAAAACTAATATAAAATTTCTAAATCAAAGTTACTATCAACAAATCAGAATGAAGGTTTTGGTAGCTTCCAACTGTTATTATATACAGTGCGTAAAAAAAACCGGGACAGATTTGAAAAGTCTATAAAATTTTTGTTTCTAATTATGATCTCCATATTTTGGTGTCAATACGTGCTCTGAGGTCTTATCCTTCAAATGCAATTAAAACAAATTAGTTTCGTTCATGCTTGAGCGAACACGGAATGTTTTTGTCTGGGGTAAAAAATGAGGCTTGCGCCAAAATGGCATAAAATGATAAATATGATGGTCGCACTTCTTGTTTATCAGCAGACTTCCTCTTAACTTTTTCATTATCTTTGCCATAATTTTCGAATAATGCGGGCAAAATTCATTTCCAAATCTACTTATTTGCTTGAATAGTTCTGTTGTTGTTCCTTTTTAATATGTTCTCTTTTAGCTTGAATATTCCTTCTTTAGGCAAGAACATTTTTTTAAACTAAAGTATGGGAGAGCATGTTTTTTTACATCCTTTCATTGTGTGCTACAAAGGTTATGGTGCCTTTGAACAGTAGCATACTGAGGGGTGGGGCTCGGGCTGCTCCCCCCCCCCAATAAAAAATTATGACCAAAGAAAAAAACGTGGAAAAGAAAATAACAGAAAACATAGAAAGTGAAATATGATATCATTTTCTGAATATTATGTCAAAATTACAAAATTTGATGTTTTAATAAAAAAGTGGAAATTTTTGTTTGCTCGCTTCACAACTTTTCAATACATTTTACCCGATCTGCCATATCTTTCTCCTTCAAAATTGACTCAATACACCATTGCCGTTGGAAGACATGAATCCTTTCCCGTTTGTCCTGTCAAGCACATTATTAAATTTAGTGAAGGATTCAATAACCCCTTGAAAATAGGATTCATGTCAGGTACCATAACATAATTTGTTTCACGTAATAATTATTAAGGGTACCATAACATAATTTGTTTCACATAATAAAAGGATTTGAATAATTACAAATTCTCCCAATTAATAATGCAAATCTTCTTACTTGGGTTGACAAAAAGTCTCTCTTTTCTTGTTTGTGAAGGAAAATTCAAAAGTAAAAGAAGTTTAAATGAAAAACAATATAATTCAGGTAAATAAATAAATTTGTAAATGAAATTTGACAGCACAATTCGAAAATTATGGCAAAGATAATGAAAAGATTAAGAGAAGTGGTCTGCTGATTAACCAAATGTCTAATCAAATTTCTCATTTCTGCCATTTTGGCGCAAGCTTCTTTTTGAACCCCTTACAAAAACGTCCCGTGAACACTCAAGCATGAACAAAATTTATTTTTTTAAATGGCATTTCAAAGATAAAATCTTAGAGCATCTATTAACATCAAAATATAGATATAATAATTTGAAACATTTTTTTAATATAATTTTTAAAACTGTCCCGTTTTTTTATACGCACTGTATAACAAGTTTTATTAAATGGACCCTAGGAGTAGGATTTGAACCCACAACCCCTGATTAAGAGGCAGGAGTCAGAACCCACTACACCATGATGTCTCAAGATTCTCAGAGAAATGCACAAATTGAATAAATACAGTTAAACCTGTTAGTAGTGGCCACCTCTCTATAGCAACCACCTGCCTACAGAGACCACTAAAACTGATTGCCAATTGCCATAAAGGCAGATTGTGGGTATAAGAACTGGGCCCCATCTTACAAAGAGTTGAGATTGATCCGATCAATCACAACTATGGGCGGCCAGCAACGTCAACATATAAAATGCATGTTTGTTCAAAAAAAAATTCTAGATATATGAATTTGTATCCATAAATTCATTGATTTCTTGACAATTTGGCGTGTTCTCCTTTGTTTACAAAAGACATTTTCAAATTTCCTGTAGAAGAAATTATGACACTGATGGATTTCCAGAGAGTTATGATTGTTTGGATCGATCGTAACTCTTTGTAAGACGGGGCCCTGTTCAATAGCTCAGCCACCTGTCTATAAAGGCCATATTTTGTATTTCCCTTGTGGTGGTCAGTATAGGCAGGTTTCACTGTATAAAAAGTGTGAAAAATAATAACCTGTTATAGCCACTGTATGATTCCATCCACACGCAATCTGTTTGAGAGGCCCAAGGTCCGGAACCCGGACCAGTTTGCTGATGTCCGAGGTATGACCAAGACCAAGTTGACCTTTGTTATTACTGCCACATACATGGAGCTCCCCATTTCCTAGGTGTAGCCAAGAAAAAGAATGATTAAGACTTGATTAAAAAACAAATTAAGTTATTCATAAATGATAAATTGAGATAAAATGAGCGAGGACTTCTACCAAACAATCTGTGATTGTGGAAAAGAGCCAATATTCATTAAATTCATCTATTTCTTCATTTGTTCAATTATTTATTCATTTATCTAAATTATTATTTTTTATTTCTCACTTTATTAATTTATTTACAAGATTATTTATTTTTTAAATCATTTATTTATTTATTCATTCATTCATACAGTAATGTTTCAGTTAGACCTGTGGCTCATGAACACAATTAGTTACAAACACATAAAAAATGTAGAAACAATAAGTAAAAATTATCCAAATTAGGTATATTTAATGATAATGATAAATATACATGTCTGTTTACCAAGGGAAGCCACTTCAGTCCTGAAAATTGCTCTCCTAGGGGCCCTGCTATTATTATTACCGGGCAAGTCCAAGAATTCGCGCGCGTTACGTATGGGACATTTCAGAGGCTTTAATGACCTGAAAAATAGTGTTAAATGACTTTGATTAGATTGAATACCCTCATGATGGTAGACATCTAGGAGAAGAATAATCATGCAAAAAATTGTGACATATGACCTTGATCTTGACCTTTTAGAGCGAAAAGATGCGCCGTTACGTATGGGACGCAGAGAAAAGACAATTTTTAATACATTAGTTTCAAATTGAGAATTCTCTGAAAGTATTTCACTTGACAACTTGAAACTTAGTGTGATAGAAGTCTCAATACTATAGTATATTTATGGCAAGTTTCATGTCATAAGCCAAATCCCTCTAATTACAGACTCTAATTAAACAAATTAATGACATGTTACGTATGGGACAGTTACGTATGGGACAATTTGTCCCCATAGAGAACGTACACAATTTTCCCCATAATTCAAAAAATTGAAATAATTTAAAATATGGAAATAACAAAAGAGTTTCTTTCTTTTTAAATGTTCTACTGAGACATATTTGATATCACTGAAGGGGAAATTAGCCATTTCAACCTTTTTATTCCTTGTTTTTCATGGTTTTATGAATTTCTTATGTATTTCTATTGTTTTTATTTTTTCATATTTTTCCATTTTCACATTTTTTGGGCTTCATTTGTATTCATTAATCAGTATTCATAACAAATCAGTGTTTAAAAACTAAAGAAAAGGTAAATAATCAGTTTTTAGAGCACTCTTCAAATTTGTTTTTCTCCATTCACTTTGTACACAAATCTCCCCATTGACATTGTGTGTAAATGTCCCATACGTAACATGTTGTCCCATACGTAACAATTTTTTAATTAACTTTTAATTAAAAAGTAAACTCCATTTTTGAAACTTTTTGTGGTATAACATTTTCATACTTAATAAATTAGAACTTCCCAGAGATGCAACAATACAAGTATTGTATTATGAGAAATAACTTAAAAAAACATCCTCAAAATGTTACGTATGGGACATTCCATCCTTGGACAAGACCTAATTTGCATAATTAATTAGATGACACCACTTTTTTCTGCCAAAAGTAATAAGATGTAAGGGGTCCATGTCCCACCTATGACTGAATCTCAGAAGTTTTGTTTTCATTTTCTATGAATTTTTATAATTGTCCCATACGTAACGCCCATTTTACTGATTATGCAAATTAGGTGCCCCAAATTAGCATAAATATGCATATTATCAAATTTTTCTTTATGAAATTTTAAAATTCCACATTTGGGCTTTCTTACCCCACCAAAGATAACTTCTTAAATTAAAGATTAAATTTTGCCTTCCAGGGTGACCTTTTCTTGGACTTGCCCTACCCCGGCTTTAGCTGAGCTGCCTAGGTGCTCAAGCATTCAAGGAATTTCTTCCTACCGGGTACAAATTCACCTCACCTGGGTTGACTGCAACACAATGTGGATAAATTTCTTGCTCAAGGAAACTACACTATGGCTGGGAAAGTGTTATTGAAGGCCTTCACTTACCTGTTAGAAATAGAGTGTGACCACCTCCGCCCACAATTGTTTTCACATCTTCTGGAAAATTTTTAAGATTTTCAGGTAAAAGGTGATCTCTGTGATGACCCAGCCCTAGCTGCCCATAACTGTTCGCTCCCTAAGTGAAAAGATATACAGTAGGAAACTGGTCAATTAAGCATGAAATTCCATTATTTTAACAAACATTCAATACACAGACAAGAATTTCTAATCATTTTCCATCAAAGATGCTAGGTGAACAATTAGAGACAGTAAATGTACAAAAATAGTTAAGCCCATTTCCGAGATCCGATTTAGTGCTGTGCTTTAACTATGGGAAGCCAATTTTGACATTTCTTACAATACTTGTACCAGCTCATTCTACACTTGAATCAGTTATAACTGCCTGAGGATAAAATAGTTTTCTTAACCATTAAAGCATGTGGAAAGAGCATAATAAAAAGAAAACTTTTGGTCATTTCAGCTTCCCATATAATTTTAGCCCAGATTTAGGTCTTAGAAGTAAGCTAAACTTGACATCAGGGCCCTGTTGTACAAAGAGTTACGATTGATCCAAACAATCGCAACTATGGACGGCCAGCAACGTCAACATCTATTATGCATGTTTGTTCAAAATATTTTCTAGCTGTGATGTATACCGGTATTCATGCATTGTTTTCTTGAAAATTCACTGCGCTTCTCTTTGCATAAAAAGGACATCGTGCAAATTTTTTTCGTAGAAAAATTATGATACTAATGGATTTCCATGGAGTTACCTTTGATCAGAACAATTGAACTCTGTACAACAGGGCCCAGAATTTCATTTTTTCAGAGGGAAACACATCATCAACTGGTACTTTATGTCGATTAGATTTCCAACAATCCAATAAGAATATCTGAATTAGAAAGGCAAGTTAAGATCAATACATCAACAGTAATAGTTTTCAGGTTTCATTTCACAAATAATCACAAGAGTCAAGATAAATTATTTCTCCAAAATATTTTTTGTCACTATTTCACTACTTTAATTCATCATTAATTAGGCTTTAATTTTTTTTTTCAATCTCAATTTTGTTAAGCTTTTACTTTCACTTAAAAACAAAAGACTGATCCATTCAGATTCATTCATCAGCTATCAGTTACATTAAATCACAGTAGGGGGCACGGTCAATATGGAAGACTCTCCAATATATATTGCAAACAATCTCCAATATCGAAGACTTGCTTTGAAAGAGGACGAGACAACAAGACCATAATTTTTTCTTGCTGAGGTCAGAAGCCCATTTGTTTAGTGTGTGGAAGACAACAAAACTCCTCATCAAAACAAAAGTATATGGTAGATTTTTCAAGTAGACGGTGAAAAGGGATAATTTTTCGTGAGGAATCTGTTTATCACATTTTTAATTTTATATCCTTATCTTACTGCATCCTTATGATCAAGTCTCTCAGTCTCAGCCACAGGCATACGGCACTTGTTCACTGCTTCCACCCTGCCTGTGGGAAATCTACAGGTAGGACTATGGTATGCCAATGTTGGACACAGCACACACTTTAAAAAAATCATTTAAATACCACTTTTGTGTAAAAAAATCAAGCATTTGCCCCAAACAAAAAGAGAAAATAAGCCAAACATTGCCACCATTATTTTGCCACACATGGAGATATAACTGAGAACAAGGTTATATCATAACCTTGTTCATTGAATGAGTGGCATACGGTATGTGTACAGTACAGCATTGCCAGTGCAACTGCAAGCTGCATCCGTGGCAGACGGACTACTCTACTGTCACTGACATGACAGCAAGTGCAGTGACATGCCGGTCAAGGTCTGGGGCCAATTGCATGAAAGGGCATGAAGGGTCTTTCCAATTAAGGACCGTCTTTCCTGTCGCCCATCTTTTATGATACGCTAGTATAAGTGGAGGGTTTCTGAAATTTATAATAAAAAATAAGATTCGTTAGCTTGTTCTTAAATCAAATTTTAGGCTTACAATTTCATGATATATTACATCATTTTATATTTATAAACAAATAGGCCTAATGAAATATTTTGTTTATTTTAACGGACAAATAGAATATGTTTGCAGATGATTAAAATACGTTTCACATGGCGCATCATAATAAAAGAAGGTCCTTGCACAGACCCTTTCGTGCAATCGGCCCCTGACGTCTGCCGGTGCGATGGCACTGCGGTCGTGTGCCGGCCCGGCTGCAAGTGCCACGCCACCCGAGTCCCGGGCGCGAAGTGTCGGGCGCCACTGGGCACTGCCTGGCCACTGTCACACAGTCGCACTGCCACCGCACCGTCTGTGCCGATGCCGCAGAACCCGGAGGCATACCGGTAAGTCATCACTTTACTCATCATATTCTAATGCATGCTGCATCAAATCAGGCATCCGATTGATTACCAGAATGAAACATATCGTCCTTGTACTTATTTGCCACATTTCATTTCTAATCTTACCCACGAAAATACTGCTGTGATGGGCGCTGCCATGTTGGATATCCCGTCGGCCCTTGCGCAATCACTGATATGGTAATATTATGCAAATTAGCGTATTGTGGTAATTTACCACTCTGGATTGGCCAGCAATGCGCCTCGCGTACTGGACAATCGCCATAGCGTTTTCCTATTCGTTCATGGCTGCTGCTCCTGCACCTTCGGCCAATCACAGAGTTTTTGCACCTGTAAGTTGTCCATTTTCACTGGATACTGTACCCATCACAGTATGAGTGGAGAGAGTGTGGTCCTAGCGGGAATTTAGAAGTAGAAATAACATTAAATCTTGTGGGATTTACATTGAAATATGGGAAAATGGGTGATCTTTCGTGTGGGAGTTCTCAAAATGTCTTTGTGGATATTGCGTGTGAAATCGTTGGGTTGCGCTGATAATGGCGCGTTGTGTTTGCGAAGTGTATGTGTGCGATATGTGTCGGGTGTAGGTACGGTATGGTCTATTGATGTGTTGGGTGAATGGATAGGCACTGCAATGTAAAAAACGAATATATTATGCAAACTGTATAATATTTTATAATTTATCACTTTATTTATGAGTACAAGTACAACCTTTTCAATCTGTTGATTTAACATTAATCATGTTGAAGATTTCTGTTTTAATTTATACAATATCCTTAATTTAATCCCCAATTTTATTTGCCGCAAATAATTTTGATGAAGGCAGCTCAGACTCCGTCAGGGGCAAGTAAACTTTAAATTTTTCTGCGACTGCGTAATTTACTAATTTATATCCGTAAAAATAGATGATATTGATAATTTTCCCAAAATTAAAAAAAGTTGAATTGAACTTTTATATATAAGAATATAGAAAATATTGAACGGTAGTTTGGAAAACATTAAATCTCATGCATGATCTACGCCATCTTTAACGCTAACTTTAGGACTAGTATAGGGTCCTGGGGTGGTGAGACTACCACATATCGACCACCTCTTTTGAAACCGACCACCTTGCGCGCGTTAAAATTATTGCGTATTACAAACGATACGCGCGGGAGAGTAGGCGCAGTGTCCATAGAAACGGTAAAAATCGATTTCACAAGAAAAAAAGAAGCAACAAAAAGTAGAAATGTAGTAGAACTAATCAAAATTGTATTGACTAAACCCAATCCCCGCTGAAAAACCAAGAAATCCGATAGGAAACGGCTTTAGAACAAATATCCGTCGTCAATCGTCGAATCATGCGCCGGAGCTCACAGTGGAAGTAGTGAGGCGATCATTTAGCATGTTGACGTCATGTAACTGATTTGAAAGAGTAAAAATATTTCGCCACCGCGACACGAATCGACCGTAAACTTAGTGTATCGCTAGTGGTCGGTTTCAAAATACGGCTGCAAATGAGCAAATGTAAAATCGTCGCATTCCTTGTTCGTCGATATATACGCGAATTGAATCGGAGTCGTCGAGCAAAACATGGAAATCTGATCTGCTCAATTTTCTGCACAAATGAGACGAAAACTGGGTAAAATTGGTGAATATTTTCGCAGATATGATGCTTAGAATATTAGGTGGTCGATAAGGGGTAGTTCCAACCATATAGGGTCCTGAGCTGAGCGCATGAAAACTTTGAATTGCACATTAAGGCTTACATGTAAGCATGTTAAACTAAAAAGGTAGAAAATATACGTGAATGAGATATAAACTGGTATTGAGAAAAAATCCTTTTTTGTTTTTTCTTATCTTCCATGCTTGTACGTTGCTGTGCTCTTTCCCAGAATCTTCTTTCCATCCTTTCTTTCTGAAATTCTTTCATTCATTCTTTATTTTGTCTTTCCTATTTAATATTTCTTACTTTAGAATTTATACTTTCTATATTTTTTATTGTTTCTTTATCCTGTTTATCTTTTTTTTCATGTCACTTTTTCCTTCTTTTAATTTTTTCTTAACTTGTCTTCCTCAGTTTTTGAACATTTTATTAGCCATAATTGGTCTTTGGGTAAAGATACGCAACACCCAATTTCCAAGTATGTTGGAAACTTCGTTGCCCAGGGGGGGGTTGGGGGTCACTTCCATTGACGAGTGGAAACCATGTGTGACCATGAATCGGGTTTCAAAAAGCACCCTAAACAAGTATTTTCCGTGTTCTGAAAATGCACCCCTTAACAAGTATTGGCGTGTGAAAGCCTACCCTTATAAAGGTCAAGTCCACCTCAGAAAAATGTTGATTTGAATCAATAGAGAAAAATCAGACAAACACAATGCTGAAAATTTCATCAAAATCAGTTTGAAATAAGAAAATTATGACATTTCAAAGTTTCGCTTATTTTTCACAATATGAGTGAGTCAGTTACATCCAAATGCGCGAGTCGATGATGTCACTCACTCACAATCTTGTTTTTTTATTGTTTGAATTATACAATATTTCAATTTTTACGATTTTGACAATTAAGACCTTGCCTGAACCACAAAATATGTTAAAATAATGGAATTCCACGTGTTCAGGGAGGAATTAAACTTTATTTCACTTGACAATGACAAGAAAATCAAAATATGTCATATGATAAAATACAAAAGAAATATTGAGTGAGTGATGTCATCAGTTCCCTCATTTGCATACCGACAGAGATGTGCATACAAATGTTTTGTGAAATGAAGCGAAACTTTAAAATGTCATAATTTTTGTCTCACCTGCATAGCAGAGTAAGACTATAGGCGCCGCTTTTCCGACGGCGGCGGCGTCAACATCAAATCTTAACCTGAGGTTAAGTTTTTGAAATGACATAACTTAGAAAGTATATGGACCTAGTTCATGAAACTTGGCCATAAGGTTAATCAAGTATTACTGAACATCCTATGAGAGTTTCATGTCACATGACCAAGGTCAAAGGTCATTTAGGGTCAATGAACTTAGACCATGTTGGGGGAATAAACATCAAAATCTTAACCTGAGGTTAAGTTTTTGAAATGTCATCATAACTTAGAAAATATATGGACCTAGTTCATTAAACTTGGACATAAGGTTAATCAAACATCCTGCATGAGTTTCAAGTCACATGACCAAGGTCAAAGGTCATTAGAACTTTGGCCGATTTGGGGGTGTCTGTTGAATTACAATCAAAACTTTGAAAGTTTTTGGATCTGATTCATGAAACTTGGACATAGTAGTAATCAAGTATCACTGAACATCCTGTGCAACTTTCAGGTCACATGATCAAGGTCAAAGGTCATTTAGGGTCAATGAACTTTGGCCGAATTGGGGGTATTTGTTGAATTACCATCCTAACTTTAAAAGTATGTTGGTCTAGTTTATAAAACTTGGACATAAGAGTAATCAAGTATCACTGAACATCCTGTGCGCATTTTAGGTCACATGACCAAGGTCAAAGGTCAATGAACTTTGGCCATAATGGGGGTATCTGTACTTCGCAAGTTTATTGATCTGACTTTGAAACTTGGACATAAGAGTAATCAAGTATCACTGAATATCCTGTGCAAGTTTCAGGTCAGAGGCATTCCACTTGTTTTTATTTTACATCCGATTTTGAGGAAATTTTCAGCGTTGTGCTTGTTGGATTTTTCTCTTTTTATTAACATCAAGTTTTTGTTTGATGGACTTGTCCTTTGATAAGTGGAAACAAAACGGTACCCCGACAATATTCCCTGAATTTTATCCCCTTAACAAGTACAACGATATCTTAATTATTAAATGTCATGGACGTGATCTGGGACGTCGGCTAAAAAGTACATCTCGGGCCTTCTGGCCATAGTAATTACATGGGGCGGGATGTTAATTACCTTCAGTGATAAGTATTTTCCTTCATACCTTTACAGAGACTCAAGTAGAAGTTGAACAAATTCTTGAACCATGGAAGGGAATACAGTAGCCCAGACTTTGACTGCTGATCAGCTCGGTCAGATCCAGACCATTCAGACCCAAGGTGCCCAGGCCGGTGGTCAGCAAGTCCAGCTACAGTTGCAAGGACAGCAGGTATTTTTCTTTAAATTCAAAGAAGTCTTTTATTGTAAAAGATTTCTCCTAAAACAAATGCAAAATGTATGGTGATACATCATATAACACTGTGTGCATATATGTGCGTGTTAAAATTTTTTTTAATGCACCTATGTCACACAGATTCATTTAAATTCAACTACTTTATTCTTATGTGAAAGGCCATATGCTAAATTATTATTACCTCTGACAGTTCCCATAGGAACAGAGTCAGACCAGCGTTACAGAGCTACCAAGTCTCACGCATTATGCGTGAGACTCAAGCATTTTGGACTCTTGTTCATCCTCTCAAATCTCTGTCTCACGCAACTATCACAGCCTATCCCCATATACATTGTACACAATGTCTGTGATCACTCATATTCACAGAAAATCTCACGCATAGCTGGTCTTTGAACTTGGCATCTCTGGCGTTACTCCAGCCAATCATGACAAAGGATATCACCAATTTTTTAAATCAATCGATCATTCAAAAAGAATAAAAATAAAAAAATAAAGACAGTGGCAAGCAAAAAAGAGAGAGAAACAACAGAGTAGTGCAGCAAGAACTAAGCTTTTTCGATATACCGGTATTAGTAATACCGTTCGGTATGAAAGTCATACCGGTATGGATACCGCCGTTGATATTTCAATACCGAAATACCGTCATACCAAAAGTTGAAAATATCATACCGGTATTTTCTTCTGTATTGTCGTTTATGGGTATATTTACAGTAAAATTAAGTCAAAACAATAAGTTCTTTGGCTCTCTCAACGTATTTAATGAAATCAGAATCCAATAATCTAACCTCGAAATGAATACATCGCCCCTTAACTACTGTCTGAGCTCCCTTAGCCGCTGCATAGGGCCTCGGCCCCACCGCTACTGATACTGGGGTGCATGTCGGCTCAGCTCCATGCACTCGTGTACACAGCTACAGTAAACAACGAAGTCGACCGAGACGGAGAGCATTTCATGAAGAGTTTTTTTCAGTGGTTTCAACAACAGATTGCTTTCCGCCAATCACATGCGAGGGTTTGCTAGCTTGTAACATCCCTCTACACAAACAAAATCACTGACAAAACTCTTTTTGAAACACTCCCTAGCCTGCCTTTTGACCACGTGGTGTATTGTGGGCTTCGACAAACTATCAACCTTGGCTTGGGGCGTTGACAGACAAACCACAGGGATTAACAATTGTTTTTTCTTTATGCAATGTTTTTTTCTGGACTGCTCTTGACTTGTTTCAATTATGACAAGTTTACTTTTATACTATAAGCCTGCTACAAAAATCGTCTGACCCCCCCCAAAAAAAAAATAGATACATAAAGAAAAAAAATAATACATTAATGAATAAATAAATTAAATATGAAAATAAAAAAAAGACAGAAAATGTTGATAACATTAACAGGAAAAAAATGTTACGCCATCCCTCTTTGTTTATTTTGATCTGTGAAGTGATCGTAAATGGAAGAAAGTGGCTGAGAATATTTGTGTGATTTGTGATGGGTGTTGTATCCGTTTTGTGCATGTGCGGTCATGAATAAAATAAAATAAACTATTGGATTGTTTGTATGATGGTCTCGTGGCGTGATAAGATGTTGATCAACTAAAATTTGGCATGTGTGAAAGATGAAATTGACAAAAAAAGAGGGGAAGATCGAGATTCAGAGAAGAGGAGGATGTTGATTGTTCGTGGTAAGAGAGGGGTGGTGACGGGGAGAGAATGGGCCGATGGAAAAGAGAGAGTGAAGAATTAAGGGGCTGGGGAGATAAAGAAAAACAAAAGCAAGAAAAAATGAGTGAGAAAGAGGCATCTGGGGGATAAGAAGTTTAGGGGGTGTTTACTTTTAGACAACGTGGAGATTCACAAGAGGGGGGGGGGTTCAACACAATGGACATTTATAAGAAAAGTTATGTACTAGATGTCAAAATTTGAGGTCAACAAACTTTGAACCTTCGACGAACACGTGTTGATGTTAGTGGTAAACAAAAGGGGCGAATCTGAATGTGAATGAGTGGGGCCAGATCGGTGAAGGGAAAATCACGCATATATCCTTGACAGTTTTAGCAGGGAATTTTGGTGCTTGGAAGTTAGGGCATGTACACACGTTTAGCAAAGTAAGTAGCAGTGAGTTTGTGCAGTGTAGCATTTGGCAACTTGACTTATTGATTTCGTACCATGTGCTTGCTAAGATAATTTTGCACACATGCACAGGTAATTCACAGCTCTCGTTGGGGAAAGAGCATGATTGTATAACTTTTGGTAAAGAAAGAGAAAGTTTTTGTCAATGAGAACGGACCATGCTGAGCATTCCTCAGCTTACCACAAGCATCCCCTCTTTATCCGAGGCCATAAACATTGGACACTGTTTGCACAATAAATTGGGAATTTACTCGGTATTAGTCGGTATACCGGTATTGAAGCTATTAGTAATACCGGTATTGAAAATATCAATACCGAAAAAGCTTAGCAAGTACAGATGTATTAAAATATGTTATATCAATATCGACCATTTTGTATGAAATCACAAATCAAACCTCCATTTACTAAAATGTAGAATAAATATGCCTATAATGATCAAGCATACTGAGAACAATCCAAACCTAGATTACTGTTTTATTCAGGATTCTTTAGTACGGGCTACATGTTTCCCTCTTTCAATTTACCCCTATTTGATAGCTTTCGTTTGTTTGTTAAAATAAAGTATTATATCATACAATCCATTATTTACTGTGAGAAATCACACATATATTATTGTTCTTTCAATATTGCTCAAATATGTGTACAAATTTTAAAAAGTTAATTATGTTAAAATGCTCTATATAACTTTATTCTGCTCCTTATATTTTCTCATTCTTATTTCTAACATTACTTATTCCATTTTATATTTCTCTCTGCATTCCCTTCCCTATATTGTACATTGATATGTGCTTTTTGTTTATCTGTTTGTATACTGAAATTTTACTCCCTACAAATTCATGTACAGTTCAGCCTTTGGCTGCTAATTGAATTTATCATAAATACCATTTATATATCTTTGTATCTATCCATTAGTATCTTATTTCGCCTTCCTCTTTGCCACGGTAGCATATCATTGAAAACTCTCATAAAACGCCTTCCTGAGTCCAGTAACACAGAGGTTAGCAATTAATCATACACTTGATTTTCGTGATTAATTGTGCATTGTAGTTGATGCAATTACTCTTAGAAAAATGTTCTTTGAATGATTGCTAAGCTTTGTGTTACAGGCCCATACTAGTATAAATCAGAAATATAATAGCATAAATAAACATTTGGTGACACTCAGTGTTAGAGTGGTCGATGACTGGAACTCTTTGCCTGCTGAGGTAGTCACAGCATTAACAATCAATGGCTTCAAGACAAAGTTAGACAATTTCTGGTCTGCGTGGCATTATGTTCACGCATGGGAATAGTGCCTTTTTCATTTCAACACATTGGCACAGCACATTGCACAAATAGCACAGACTCAGTTTCAAACTTATCCAAGCTAGGAAGACAACAAGTTAGACCTGGAAACTTGACTTATCCAAGCTAAGAAGACAAGTTAGACCTGGAAACTTGACTGCAGGAACAACTGTATTTTTCAAGTAGATGTGGTATAAAGGACAACACAAAAATCTATTTTAGAAGAATTAGTTTAACATAGTAACCTTTTTATTAAGAGATTTCACATTTGCTATGCCTATGAAGAGTGACATACTTATAAAATGTGGCATGCACTAAAGAGCAGCAGCTGAATGCTAAACTAATCCATGTGTTTCACTTTCCTCAATGTTCAGTTGGTCCAGGTCGGTGGGGGCGGTCAGATCTTGGCCGGGGGTCAACCGATCACATTGCAGGTCGCTGGAGGTCAGACGGGGACAACACAGCTCCAGCAGCTGGCCCAAACGCTGCAAGTCGTGGGTTCCGGTGGTCAGGTACAGCAGGTATGTTCCTCTCAAATGAAACTCAAGTCCTCTGAGTTATGGAACAGCCTTCCTGAACTCATCAAAAAAATATTTAACTTCTTAAACTTCTAACAAAAATGCCCCCCCCCCCCAATTTTTTTTTCCATTCTTAATTTCCTTCAAAATTTTTGAAAAGCAACTTTAGCTCCCTACAGAGTGGTCTCTGTGCAGTATAAGTCCAATATGTTGTTGTGATATATATTTCGAGTATCAAGGTGCACAGTCGAAGCCATAATCGGGTTAGTCATCACAACAAAATATACAATTACCAACAATAGTTACTCTGAAAAAGGGAAGAAATAAAGCAAGTGTGTTCTGGTACATGTATAATGCAATCTGTGCATTTAAGTTATATCTCGCTTTATTATTAAGGGGACAGGTTCATATGATTGTAAGTTTTTATTATTGATATTGTTATTTTCTTATTTTATATGTTTATAGCTATATTTTGATGATACATGTATATGAATAATCATAATCTATTTCTCATTATGTTTTGGGGTCTTCTGTGTTGTTGACATGTGCCCTGTCTCCCTCGCTCAAGGAGGTCTGCTTGCTATTGAAGGAATGCTAAATATTAAAAATATGAAAAATGGATGTTAAAGCTTAAACTTGCAGCAAAGAGGGATTCCATAAGAATGACTTGAGGTTAATTTTCACCTTAATAATAGTATAAAATCATATTTTCATGGTGTGTGATACATGTATGTGTGAATAAGATAAATAATTTTTTTCTTTCAGATTCAGCTCATCCCCACCCAACAGCTCCAAGGCAATACCCAAACCACTCAGGGTCAGGTAAGAAAAAGATGATTCAATGATAATAGGGAGTTTTCGCTCAGCAAGATTTCAAGCAAGATTTCAAGAACAGAGGAAATGGTTCACCAATATTGGACAAAGACCTTCCAGCTGTACTTTGTCATTTGATTGGCGTTTGGCAATGCTTTTTTTCAGTTCTTGAATCCTTTGTAGGTCGCTGAGTGAAAATTCTATTGACTGACCTTAAAAGGGGAACATTGAATGTGGCCTACCAGTGGGTTTTGATTCACAAAGGTGGCTTTGAATCAATTGTCTGGAACCATTTATGTTTTGCAGATTCCATGCCGAAAGGGTGCATTTATTTAAAGAGTTAATTTTTTTAAGCGCAATCAACGCAAGAAATCTGTTTAAAAGATTCAAACTACCTTTGTGAAATCAAGACTTAGTTGTCCCTAGTTTAGACGAGGCAATGGGTTTCTCAACAAGGCAACATTTAACTTTCCCCTCGAGCCAGTAAATACAGTTGTATTTCCTCTGCAGAAATTATTCGTAATCTTCAATATCAAAGGGCTTCATCTTCATAATCAATATTAAAGTTTCTTTCCATCTATTTTTTTACCTTTCTTCTTAGATTATACATGACATTTTGTATCGATTTAATAATCCCTATTTACCATAATTATGATGATATTATATTTTATTTAAATTGTGTGCAATCAAGCGACCTTTGCAAGATACAATTTGAAATAAGCCATAAATGATCTTAAGTTACTGGTCCAAGAAGTTGTTTGGTTGACAACGTTAAGTGTATATTTTACGACAATAAAATTGGTCATAGCACTTAATATTCTATTTTCTTCGAGTTTGTGTAGCTTAGGAGGATTTGCAAGGAATATTTGTAATCGATTGTAAATATTCTGTTGCAAATTTTCAATGAATGGATCAAGTTTAGCTCTAGCGCATCAGATTACACTCCTTGCTGCCAGAAGTCAATCACAAATTAACAATTAATTTGCAAGATATATGAATGATCTAGAGACCAAAAATGGACTTGCGATTGATCATAAGTTTCCTGCGACACCCCTTTACAGTTTATTAAACATCCTCCATTGGGGTTAATGTGGTAGAATCAAATGCATACATATATATTACTTTACTAGGCTCAGGTGGTACAGACACAAAGTGCCACATCCCAAGGACAGCAACAGCAGACACAACCGGAACAAACACAGCAACAAGCTCAGCAGGTATTGACACTATTTCATTGTTTTTTTTATTCATTTTGATGGGTTGAAATGATGTTAATATTATCAGTGCTCTCAGCCTCGGCAATTATTTTTGTTCATTTGTGTCTTTACAATGAAGATGAATGCCATAGCAGGATTCACAGTGGACAGATATGGTCCACAAAGAAATCGCTGAATTCGTGAATTTGATTGATCTCATGATGGATGGACAAGAATAGACTTTACAATTAGAAATGATTCACAAAGATTTTAATGAGGCTTTAAAAGTCGCACTTGAATGTCTGTAGGCCTACTGTGCGATATGCATGTATGGCGCATTCACAGCGTTTGTCAGATCATGCGCACAGGTCACGCACTAACACGTATCTATCAGTTTATCAATCAAACTTTGCGTTAAATAAATATGTGCACATTGGTGTGACTCCTAAGTCTCACTTCACTCTTGTGGAACACCCCCAGCGCATTCTTACCTGTTTTGATTAAGCTTTTGCTTTTTAATATGATCCTGCAATCTTTATTAAGACCCTGTTGCTTGAAAGTTACTGTTATAGTAACTTTGCCATCAAATTGTATCCCCCCACCCTTTCATGAGGTAGGCACTTTTTCACCAAGCAACCATGTCTGGTTTGTGGTTAGAGCAGAGCTGCCAAGTAGTACTGATTTTCAATATTTAGTACTGAAAAGTGAGAAGAATACTGATAGTTTCATGTCAAATACTGACTTCTAATGTTTCAGTTGTATGTGTGGTCCTATGGTATTTTTTTTAAATCCTGATTTCCTCACCGAAATACTGATTTTTCAGCTTCAAAAATACCGAAATGTTCCTTTTCTGGTTGGCAGCTGTGTTAGAACAAATCGTAGACAAATTATATTTTCTTAAAGGTAAAAGAAAGTAGTTGGAACAAACAATCATTTTGTGAGAAAGTCTTTTAAATCAAGGTTAATTGTCACCATATTATCATAGATCTAGATCTGTAAACTTATCTTTGTGAAATCCTGAAATCTTAGCTCAGGGGTCCATTGCAGAAAGAGTTGCATTTAAACACAAGTCAAAAAATCAATTGCAAGTCCCAAATGCGCGCTGTTGATTGGTTGAAAATATATAGTTGCGCATGATTTTTAGAGTTGCTATTGATTGCAACTCTTTCTGCAACGGGCCCCAGAACCGACAACCTTGATTTAAAGACCATATCTTGTCATATTTTTTTTTTATTTTCATATTTTATTTCACTTAGATCCAAATTGTACAACCCCAGCAAGTTCAGACAACAAACCAACAGGGTCAGCCGGTGCAACATATCATTGTCCAGCAACCACAGAGCAACTCACAACAACAGCAACAACCACAGCAACAACAACAGCAACAAGGGCAGATACAGGTAAGACTATAATTGGGACGGTAAATTGCCAATTTGTCTACTGCCAACTCGTCCACTCACCACATGGTCTACTTTAATTTAGTCTAATGCCATTCCCGTCCATCAACATTTCAACTGACAACCATTTGGTCTAACCATCATCGCTTCGTCTAATCACCATTTGGTCTATGACCATTTTGTCTCGTAACCACTTGGTCTAATATCCATTTCATTTTCATTCATTTTGCACAATTGACACATACATGTAGTCCAATTAGACCAAATGGTATATGGACTAAATGGCTATTGGACCAACTGGTTTTTAGATGAAATGGTGATTCGATGAATTGGCAATTAAACCATGTGGATAGTGGACAAACTGATGGTGGACCAAATGATAGACGAGTAGGCAATTGGACGAATTGGCATTAGACCAATTAGAAATAAACCAGGGGCCCGTTGCAGAAAGAGTTGCAATCAATCGCAACTCTAAAAATCATGCGCAACTTGATTTTCAACCAATCAACAGCGCGCATTTGGGACTTGCGATTGATTTTTTTGACTTGCGTTTAAACGCAACTCTTTCTGCAACGGGCCCCAGGACTCAGGAGGACGACAGATCTGTTGGAAAAGGTTGTCATATTTTATTTTAGGAATGGGGCGTCAGTGTCGTTATTTTCTTTTATATTTGTTTTTTCTTTCATGTAACATTGATTACTTATAAAAAAATTCACTGGTGAATACCAGTAGGGCAGTTATGATTTTACATTTTCTGTTGGAAAAGGTTGTCATATTTTATTTTAGGAATGGGACATCAGTGTGGTTATTTTCTTTTATATTTGTTTTTCTGTCATATAACATTGATTACTTATAAAAATTCACTGGTGAATACCAGTAGCGCAGTTATGATTTTACATTTTCTAAAAAAAATGTGTAGGAAATCTGAGGTATTAAGTTACCAGACTTAGGGGGTGTTGCAAGAAAATATTTGCGATCAATTGCAAATATTCTGTTGCGATTTTACAACTTATAGATCAACGTTAGCTGTAGCAAATCAGATTAAACTTCTTGTTTTAAGGAGCAAATTGGCAATCAATCACTGATTTGCAATTAACTGCAAGACATATGATTGATTTAGGGACCAAAAATTGACTTGCAATTGATCGCAAGTTTCTTGCAACACCCCATTAGAAGGTAAATGTTAATATTGTATTAAGTTTTAGTCTACCTAATTGCCATAATTTGACTGATATGACAAAATGTAACAGTCTTATGCACTGTTTTGATCATTGGCTGTATAAAATTTGAGACTAAATAGCAAAAAGAAAATCTAGTGAACTATATGGTCCTGAAACAAATGAAATGCCGACAAATGCATAGTATAATTAGTAACGAGTTATGCTGGAATGTCATAATGTGTGCCCCAACTTAAATTGAATTTGAATTGAATTGAATATGAATTGAATTGAATTTGAAATGAATATGAATTGAATTGAATTGAATTGAATTTGAATTGAATTTGTTGATTTAAAAATAACATCAAACAAAAAATAGTGTGATTAAACGAAGATGAGTCACAGATCATTAATTAACCTATGATTTGAATAAATAATAATGATAATAATAACAATGTCAATATGCTATTGAGAATGTAGACATTTTGGAAATAATGATTAAGTGACTCAAAACATGCTTTTTGTTTTTTTTTATATATAGTTGCAGCAGTTGATAACTGCAGATGGACAGACAATCTACTACCAGCCAGTCGTTGCAGGGGATAACCAGGTCACTCTATCAAGTGGTCAATTACAAGGTACATGGTATACCCCTCTCCCCCCCATAACCACTTGCGTTATCAGTAGCCATTGTCAATAAAGAGTTACAATTGATCTGATCAATATACAAATAATGCATGCAGCCGAGTGCGTTAGTGTGCATCATCTGAAGAAACCGAGCTTTCTCTGCATTTACTTATACACACGACAGACCAAGTGCATTACCGTAAGTAACGGTGTATTAACCGCACCTTTTTCTCGGCGGGATAGAAGCAAAAGTCGGGGGTGCGGTTTATACACGGTGACGGGTCTGAGCCGGCCCGCCGTAACCCTTCCCGTACATGTACGATGTCTGCCAGTTCACAACACATCGAGTGGCCGGGCGTAGCCGCCCAGGCAATGTCGTTTAGAGGGGTATGAGCCGCGGGTAATGGGAAGCGATTATTACGATCTTAAATGTTGTCCATAACAAAGGCACCCACCTTCATGACACTAATTTTGACTTTATTCTCGATTCAAAGTAGTGAAGTTCCCTGGCTAATTTAAAAGAGACGCCAAGCATACTCGGTAATATTTTGTCACCGATGAGCGAGAGTTGAGTGAGCTTAGAGATTGCGTTGTAATGTGGTTATAGTGCGACTTAAGCTGGCGCTATTCAAAGTCCCGTTTCGCGCCAGCTTTTTTTTCCTTCCTGTTTGCTTTTCATAAGATACCATGTAAACCACGCACGAGGGAGACGGCACGAAGCCGTAAAAAACAACTGGAAAAAATGTCAATTTCTTTGTTTCTTGAACCTTCCTGTATTCCCATATCCAAAATTCATGCTAAGACATTAAATTCTGAAAATGGTAGTGAGGTTGTGATGCAAGAAATGTGAATGTTTCTTCCTCCTACGCTGGGAAAGACACATCATAATTTGATGTACTGGCATGACTGGTACTGTATCGTAGTTTGCAATGTAATAGCAGTGCTGTGTGTGTGCGTGTACACTGTGACTGTGAGGTGAGTGAGTGTGTAAGTTGCCAATATTGTCGGGATTGTTCTTTCTTTCTAACATTTGTAGATGAATTGATAAAGAACAGCAGATTTCCGCATACCGGTAATCTCTTTGGATACTTTGAAATCTTAAAATCTTAGATTTTGTTTCTTCGTACCTCAAATATGCATGTAAATGTAAGATTTTTTTTTTTTTTTTTTTAGTCCAAAGTTGGGGGTGCGGTTAATACACGGGTGCGGTTAATACACCGTTACTTACGGTATTTGTTTTATAAAATAGCAACACAGAAAAAAAATCTTGAAAAGTTACAGTAGGCTACAGTTTGTTGGACTTCTCCTGGGACTTCTACCGCACTGGTTTGCTCGAGCATGCAATGTCAATTTTCGTTGCGCACCTTTTGGATGTCATGTGACGCGTATTGGCCAATTGCGAAGCTTGAAATAAAACACCTATTCTATAATGTAGACTATATGGAAATACCACAATGTCATAATTTTTTATCATGGAAATTTGCATAAACAAAGAGAAGCACACTGAATTTTCAAGAAAACAATGAATGTATGATCTGTACTTTACATCATATCTAGAAAAATATTTTGGACAAACATGCATTTTATATGTTGACGTTGCTGGCTTTCCTTAGTTGTGGTTGATTGGATCAATCGTAACTCTATGTAAGACAGAGCTCCGAATGCTCCCTTATCGTGAGTGGTGATGAATCACCATGGTATTAGTAGTATTAGGATTTTTCTTTTCTTTTTAGACACGAACACACAATATTCATTTGATGCAATATAAGAGCAATACAGATAAAATATGCCTTGGTCGAGGGCCGTGCTGGGAAACGAGCCCTAAACTTTCATGGTGTAGGCGGACGCCTTATAATAGTAGTAGCAGTAGCCCTGAAAAAATTTGCATTTACTGCAGTATAAAAGCTTATCCAATGTTGCATATTTAAGCAGTAGGTTATGAAGGTAACCTCAAATTCTTAAATGGATGTTTAGTAGGAGTTGTAACTGTAGGAGTAGTAGTAGGAGGAGCCGTCATCATGGAATTGGGAGAAGGACTAGTATTTGTATTTAGATTAGGAGTACTTATACCAGTACTGATAAAATTACTTTGTTATGGTTGTTTATTGTGTAGTGAATAAAGTAAATCTTGCTCCTTTTTACAAATATGCACTTACAATGTTTGGAGAAAAAAAATTAAATGTGAATTGAATTCAGGATTTCACTCTCTGTTATGACCTTTGACCTTGCAGGAAGCAGTAGCAGTAATGGCGGTGCTGGGGATAACAATGGGGTCATGCAGTTACAGACAACTAACCAAGTCCAACCGGGTATGACCTTATTGCACTAACATTATTCACATTTGCATCATTCCATGGAGCGATATCACGTGACGTCACAGTGGTGGGCATAATGATGGGAAACCTGTGCATCAGACCAATAATGATAATGATAATAGGAATTTATATAGCGCCATCTATCTTGAAATTATCTATTCGCATTGTTTATTATTATTATTACCCCGGCTTTAGCTCGAGCTGCCTTTCAGCGCTCAGTGCATTTAAAGAACTAATCCTGCCGGGTACCCATTCACCTCACCTGGGTTGAGTGCAGCACGATGTGGATACATTTCTTGCGGAAGGAAATTACGCCATGGCTGGGATTTGAACCCGAGACCCTCTGTTTCAAAGTCAGAAGACTAATCCACTGGGCCACAATGGTTTATCATGGCTTGATGAATAGGTTTCTATTGTTTAGCCCTCCATCATGGATGGACGATGACGTCACTGGGATCGCTCTATAGCCTTATTTCATTGAAGCTTGCGTTCATGTTAACTTTGTCGTTGTTAACTACCATGGAAACCATTATTGTTGTGATCAGCTGCTGAGTCATGTTGTCATGGAAGGTATGATAATGGCAAAGTTACCAGAATTTTAAGTTTTCTATATGACAGGCTTCACATTTTATGGAAACTCATTTTTTAGTTTGTTTTTCTTCTCTCAAAATAATTGGGATTAGAGCTCTACAATATTTGCAGGAAATATTTAGCTTTGTTTATGCATTTTTTTAAATTACCATCATATGAGGCTCAGATTCATTTTATCTTTTTTTCTTAACTTGCTGTGTTCCTTTTTAATTATCTTCTGACCTTTTGCATAAAAGTTGCTATTATGGTAACTTTTCCATCCAATGGTATTTTTAATGGAATCCTTGATTTTAATTGGCTGTTGAGCATTGTTGTCATGGTAGTTTTTATCACATGGCAAAGTTCCCATAATGGTAACTTTTATGCAACAGGTCCTAGAAAAATAATGTACACTACTCAACTAGCAACGTATGGGATTCAAATTCCTTTACTTTTGGTTAGCATGATTTTAATACCACATGATTCATGATTTTACTGTGTTTTTAATGCAAAATGTTTTGACGTGAGAAAATTGTTTTCCATGAAATTCAGTAAATTTGTGTTCTTCCTGAATACTGTGAATATTTTCCTGTTTTCCAAAGTGTGTGGAACAGCTGGGACTTACATATAAACCTTTGAAGAAGAGCATTCTCTTCAAATAACACAGGGCGTGACACTGGCACTGGTCTGACGGTCCCAGACCAGGTGGGTGTTTCATAAAGCTATTCGTAAGATACAAATGACTTTACGCGCAACTGGTGATCCTTTCTTATGCTATGTGATATCTCTTTGTAATTGAGTTATGACCTAAGAACATGTTCCAGTCTTGCGTAAAGTCGTTCATAACTTTACAAACAGCTTTATGAAACACCCACCAGTAATAATTGCTGTCAGTCCAGTAGTTTTTCAGAAATAGCCAGATTGAATGGTCCAACATGACCAGTAAATAATATATCAAACTGATACACATGCTATTTTCTCTTTTGTAAATTATGAAAAAGGCTTTGGAATCTTCAAAAATGGCTCTCCAAAATTGAGAAATGGCTCTCATGAATTATGTTGTGGGGGGCAATAAAAGCAATTAAAGTCAGCAAACCAGAGTTGCTAATTTTCCGGATTTTTCCGGAATTCCGGATTTTTTCCTTTGCTGAAAAATATTCCGGAAAAAAAAATCGATTGTCAAAGTGAAATCCGTAAAAATTTCCCCTCAAAATCTTGTCACGGAGTTCGCTACGGAGAGCGCAATTTCAATTTTGGATGGCCAATTTGCGCAGACGGAAAATTATTAGCGTTGTGCGCAGCATGAAGTTTAGCTGGTACTGTACTTGCACGGTACGCGCGAGCAATACATTGTAGCAGTTGCAAACGCCGCCCTATACCCTGCAGGGATACGGGTGTCAGCGCTATCCCAGTCGGGCGATCGCCCGGTAAAACCGCTCGAAGCACGGCCCCGTGTGGCTGCAATTGCCTGCTGCTGCGTGAGTGATTGGTTGTCTGCCGCGGGATTTCAGCTGAAAACCTATTTGCTACCATGAAATATGTGTTCTCTGGTGCGTATTCATCAATTCATATGTGTGAACTATCCATCATTTTGATAGAAATTGTGATTTATGGATTTTCAATAGTATAGGATTGTCTTGTTGATGAGTACAGTGAGTGAAAAACGGCACCCCAGCTGCTACATACACCCGTCCCGAGTCGCACCCATTGGCCGCAGCATATTAACCCGCAGCAGGTTAACCCGTACCGTAATGAGTACGGGTTACATGATTTTTTTTTTTTTGAGCACCTTTCTTGCCTATGATATGAAGTTTATTATGTCATTAATTATTTGTTATGTACTACTGTAGATTAATGATTTCAGCCCTCTAAAGAATAAGAAAACGTTCCAGCTTCAGGGGGCTTCGCCCTTGACCCCGCCAGGGGCCCTGGGCGGGCCCCTGGAACCCCGGCCTGGGTTTTCAGGATTTTTTTGAGCTATCAGTTAGCATCTCTGGCAAAATAAACTCAAATCTCTTTTTATATTTCTCTTTATTTTGGGGACCAGTAAATTTTAGGTTCGGACCAGAAAAAAATAGATATTGGGGATCTACTGGTCCGGCATGAACAGGTCGGACCAGTAGAAAATAAGGCTTAGTGTGGAGCCCTGACAATTATCACCTATGTTTATTTTATTTTAGCTACAGGAAGTACAGCTGCAAGTACAGCTGGAGGTAATCAGATTCTCCAAGTAGCAAACAATGGTACAGACAACAGCATCGTTATGGTGAGATAATGTTCCATTACTTATAGTCTTAACATTGAAAAAATGTACAAGAATTCATTCCCTCTTTTATTAACAAGATCTCATTGATAATAATGAAAATATTCCACTTTTATAGAGTGCATCAGTTTCTAAGCGCTTTACAAATAAGTTTTTACCCCTGTTATTGGATCCTCGTTTGCCCTTTGGCAGTGAATGCACTTTCTCAACTCCGTAGGGAGCATTCCAACCAGAGTTTCCAAACCCAATTGCTAGGGATAGGGATTTCTGCATGTTACTGGGAACCCTTTTAACACCTGTGTGGAGAGTGGCAAAGTGTAGTTGAGCCATCCATAATTCAAAATATATAATGGATTATTGAAGTATTATGTAGTGTTATGTAGTGTAAACTGACCCGTTTGGTTTTCCATTTACTGTAGATGATACCAGGCAGTGGGGGTGTTCCCACCATGCAGAGAATTCCTCTACCAGGAGCAGAGCTTCTCGAAGAAGAGCCCTTGTATGTGAATGCCAAGCAGTATCATCGGATCTTGAAGAGGAGACAAGCTAGAGCAAAGCTTGAAGCTGAAGGAAGGATTCCAAAAGAAAGAAGGGTATGTGTGAGGAAGTTTCAACTATGGATGACTTTCCTTCAGGGTGCTACATAAGCACTTGCCTGATTGCCCGGGGCAAGTAATAGTTAGCGTCGGGCAAGTGTTTTGAAGTAAAGTCCAAAACTACTTGCCCGAATTGGGCAAGCAAAATTCTCAAAGTAGAATGACCAAAATTAGGGTCGATATGATATATTGACCCTAATTTGGTTCATGGCAGGCACGATAAAATCATTTTGGAAAAAGAAATGTTATAACAAGGTAGATTAGTTCATGTCAAAAGAGAGAAAAAGGTTAATTTTTTATTTTAAAAAAATGCAAAACTTTCTTTTGGAGAGGTAAAACTTTTTTTTCAACGATTTTTTTAGGCAAGTGAAATCGATTTTGAGCAAGTATATTCCAACTATTTAAAATTTTACTTGCCCAAGTAGGAGTTAGCGTCGGGCAAGTGTTTTGAAGTAAAGTCCAAAACTACTTGCCCGAATTGGGCAAGCAAAATTCTCAAAGTAGAATGACCAAAATTAGGGTCGATATGATATATTGACCCTAATTTGGTTCATGGCAGGCACGATAAAATCATTTTGGAAAAAGAAATGTTATAACAAGGTAGATCAGTTCATGTCAAAAGAGAGAAAAAGGTCAATGTTTTATAAAAAAAAAAAAAAACGCAAAACTTTCTTTTGGAGAGGTAAAACTTTTTTTTTCAATGATTTTTTTCAGGCAAGTGAAATCGATTTTGGGCAAGTATATTCGAACTATTTAAAATTTTGCTTGCCCAACTGGGCAAGTGCTTCTAAAGAGTTATGTAGCACCCTTCTTTCCTTCCAGTCTCTTGAACAGATTTCACTTCATGTACATTCAGCAGCGTGAGAGCAATGAGCGATTTCACCCTAATGACAGCCATATTCACCCCTAATATTTTCATAAATGGAATCACAATGGAATGTTTTCAGATGACAATTTTTCTAAAGTTGCCCCCAAGGTCTGGCTCAAACGATATTCAAGAACATTTTGAAAAGAAATATTGTATTTACATCAGAATAATGAGATAAGCTTTTACAGCATAATTGTTCGTTGTGAGTAAAAAAAAAAGGAGCCCTTGAAAAGAAAGAAATACCTCCCGAATTTCAGCAATCTTTCCAATATGGCAAAAAAGAAAAAAATCCCCCACAAAAATAAAAATTGTTTATTACACTGGCATTCTGGTTAATTAAGGTTTCAAATGTTCACAGTGGGATTATGATAACCAGTCAAATCGTTCTAATGGTGACTTTCCAAGAGATGCCCAAAAGTTGCCTCTTTCGACTTATTTGTTTAGTCGATGCACCTCCCAGGTATCGCTTATAGTGCCTTCTATAGGTAGATGGCCACATGTTTTACTGTACTTTGGCATGATTCAGTGGCGCTGGAACGTTCTGAGCAGATAGAGCTCGGGGGGGTAGTGAACCATTGTTAATGCTCAATGACTTGCCCTCGCAAAGAACATACTGGCTCATCTGCATGAACATTGCAGAAATTAACAACCTCGCATAGATCATGTTTTTAAACCGTTTCTCCCATCCAGAAATACCTTCACGAGTCTCGTCACAACCACGCCATGAACAGGATCCGTGGTGAGGGCGGTAGATTCAACTCCGGCGAAGGCGAAGACCTCAACTCGTCGTCTGCCTCCTTATCAAAACAGCAGCTTCAGCAACAACAGCAGTTACCCACCATGGTGCAGCTACCACAGGGGATGACCCTAACAGCGGGCGCAGATGGACAGGTACATTGATTTGTGAATAATTATATAATATTGACTGGCCTTGAGGGATATACCACATATATTGCCCAACTAGATTCATATTGCCCCGAGTCGCAGACGAGGGCAATATGGGTCTAGACGGGCAATGTATGTGGTATATCCTGAAAGAAAAGCCAGTCAATATTTTTATTATTATCCAAATCAGACATCTAGAGCAAACAACATTTTCAATATAAAGAATATGAAATATTGAAATATCATTCTTACCTCATTCATCATGGTGAACACAAAGAGTCACATCCAATGACAAAATCGCTCCAAAGTGTATGTATTCCAAAATTATGAGGAAATGTCAAGTTCGAACAAGCAATATTCCATAAGAACAAGTTTTTTTCATGAACGCTAAAAAATGTTTTAACTTTCAAACTAGCAATAACCACAAGTTTCCACTCGAACAAACTTTCTTGAACACTGAAAAACAAAACTATGTTCAAACTGTTAAACACAACATATTTACATTGTCTCAGTTTGTTGGTTTAGTCCTTGAAATAATTGATTATGACGTTGCAGTTGTGAAATACAAACGGTGATTGCTGTAGCTGCATTCTACTCGATCGGCTACTACTGGTTGTTATTGTAGATCCTGCAGCAACTTGCTGATTATTCACAACTGGTTGTAACACATCACTTACTGGAGGAGGGACTACTGCTTCATGCTGGACAACATTAGTTTCTTCACATTCGAATTCCAGGAACAACTGCGAACCCAAGTCAAAATTTACCTCTAAGTCATCATCATCTAACACTGAAAGGGCAACATTAGGTGTAGCAATAGCTGTAGCAGGTGGTGGAGCAACGATATCAGCTGCCGTTGCTGGTGGCCGTGTTATGTCAGCTGGCAAAGCAGTTTTCTTTGGCTTTGGCACATTTTGCATTCTGAGAGCCTGTGCCAAAGTGGACGACATTTCATACTTTCTGTCGGTGCTTACACGTCCAGTATATGAAGCCAGGCTTCCTTCGTTGCTGTGCCCGGACACTTGGCAGATGTCCCTGCTTGCAAATCCTCCAGTATCAAGGATTCTGATACATGTAGCCCTTACACAATGATTTGTGTACACCTTGGATAGCTCAGCTCTCTTTGATATCACTGACATGTTCCCAAGACTATTTTTCCCTAGCGGGGTCTTCTTGTACCACGGTCCACTGTACGGAACAGAAGATTTTGGGGTCTGAAAAAGACTGTTGCTCTGTTCACAAAGCTTGGATAGGTATTTCTGGAATGAAGCAACCGGACAATCATCCCTGCCTGTGGCATACATTCGTCCACCATCTGTGCGCGAAGAGAGATTGTACTCATGTGTCTTTTTTGTCATCTCATCAATACTTTGAGTAACAAATTCAAGTCCATTCTCATCCGATTCAATTCTGAAGTGGTCTTTATTGAGTTCATGCAAATTTTCTCTCCCTCTCCTGCAAAAGTACAGAGCAATCTCAAACCAAACCTTAGCTTGCAATCCACTGGGCGTGTCTTGGTCAAATGCATTGGATGAGTACAGCTTTTGGAGATCACCAGATGCAATGGCATCGTGGTGCTGCACAAACCCTTTTCCTATTTTTTTTCAGTTCCACTGTGACAGCCTTGAAAGCAACATTACATTGAGTAAATTCAATATCCTTTGTTATGTCAATAACATTGTGATATTCAGATTTCAAATACCTGTTTAAGCCTGCACGAATGCTGTGAAGTGAACTAGTTTTGTAGTGAGTTCCATCAGTGCGTCGCACCTCAACGTAAAGCTTCGCTAACAACGCTGCAAGTTCACCCTTCTCGAGCAGTTGGAAATCCGAATTCTTGCTCTTCTCGGCGAGATATTCCCTGAATATTGTCACTGCCGTCTTCGTCGACTTTTTAGTGTTGAGTGTGTCTTTGTTTTGGAGAAGGAGTTCATATTCCTCTTCTTCTAGACTGGCAAATCTCGTGGAAGTGGGGGCTGCCATGTTTGTTTACAAATAATGGTCGAAAATCAGTGAATTATCACGGAGCGCCAGCTTCGCCGATATGTTCGATACACACGAACGTCTGCTTTTTTGCGTGCAATCTCAATGCAAAATTTACGTGTGTCAAATCGGTATTGTTAGCGGAGTGATTATCGCAAGCAAATATTTTATTGCAGTCTTCATCTCAAGTACCCGGATGTGAGACCAGGGAAAATACAAAGGTATATTTTGCGTCGTCTCTGCATGCAAAGTAAATATGCGCATTGAGACCGAGGAAAATACAAACAATATACCTATCCCTTCCTGATATTCAGATGATATAGGGCAATACGATTTTGTAAATGACCAGCTCAGATGTCTGATACGGGTAATAATATTTGTTATTTATAATGTTGCACGCATATTCACCATGTTACATGATAATTATACTTGCTTATATAGCGCTTAACACTTACTTTGTCAGAAGTCTCTAAGCGCTCTACAGTATATGCAGCATAATTACCCTGGCTTTAGCAGTGCAGCTGTTACGCGCACTGCGTTTCAAGGAATAAATTCCTGCCAGGTACCCATTTACGTCACCTGGGTTGAGTGCAGCACATTGTGGATCAATTGCTGTAGATGCTGTACTACCTCCTATATTACTAGTACTCCTGCATAGATTGGGTGTCAATTCTAGTTCTTAGATTTTGTGGGAATTCCTTCACACCGGTGCAGCAAGAAATGGATGAATGTGTTGCTGATGAAAACAATTAAAGCAGTGCATGAGGCATATGTAGATTTTTTGTGTAATCATGGTTCATTCTAGACGGAATTTAGTGCCCTTTCGCCAAAAGCATGCATTTACTATTATACCTTCCTTGGTGTACGCGACGAATTAGAGTTAGAATCTTGGTATATGTGGAAGAGCCATGGTGTAGTGGTTCTGACTCTCACCTTGTAAACAGAGGGTCGTGTGCACGAATCCCACCGCGTCTAGCGTTCTTTGGCAAGGTGTTAATCCACACTTTGCCACCTTCGACCCAGGTGCTAAATGGGTACTCGGTAGGATGCGAATGATATTGTATGTTTGAATTTGCCAGCGCCATAATGAGGCTGCGATGAATGCAAGGAATGCTCCCCAGGGAGTGGAAATTGTGCCACTTTTCGTGCGGGATTAAAGTGAATCAAATGACCGGGGTAATAATATGCTGTTAAGCGCTTGAGCCGTTCTGGGAAATGCGCTATATAAAAATTGGCTATTATTATCACGTCATATTAACTTTTTATGATGAATTTATTTTAGTCACATCACAAGTACATGAAAAATCCTAGTTAGATCATTGTAATATGTAAGATATGTCTTTTATTAGTGTTTTTGTTGCTGTTATTATTAGATAATTTTTGTTTATATTCTTTGATTTAGGTAAGCCAAGAAGGGATGATTCACCTCAGCATGCTGACAGGAGTTAACGCGTCCACCGCATCACAGGTTCTGATTGGTCAAGGCAACGCCGTCACGACATTATCATCTAATGGCGTCAGAGGGGTGTCACAATAGTATGCTGTCGGACCTCAGCCAATACGGACAACTAGAATAGAACTCCAAGGCCATAGGGTGCAGGAGAGGAGGGAAGGTCATGTTGGAATTTCTGAGAAATTTTTGCCATTTTCAGAGAACTTTGGTTTTAGGAAAGCTAGAACTCGGAACTTTGGATCAGATGTTTCCAAGGCCCAAGAGTGCAAAGGGAAAGACCAAGTGGGAAACCTGTGAAGTTGTGAGATTTTCTGAGAATGCAGGAGATGGTTAATGCTTCCATCTCATCACAAGTTCTGGGCTCCGTGACACAAAGGTTTGCGATGAATTGTAAGTATGAAAGAACCGCTTTGATTGGTCCCTGGTCAGTATTTTAAACCTAAAGCAGGTGTAACATTGATATTGATTGGTCAGTTCATTTAGCGATTGATCGCTGATCTTTGTGTTACGGAGCCCTGATTGGTCGAGGCAATACCATCACAACATGATAATCTAGTGGCATCACAGGGGTCTCACACTAGTCTCCTTTATGACCTTGACATATATGGACTACTAAAACTCAAGAGAACTTTGGACAAGATGTTTCCAAGGCTGTAGAGTGTATTTGGGAAAGATCAAGTGGGAATACCTGCAAACTTAGGAGATTTTCTGAGAATATTGGTTCAGGGGAGCTAGCATTTCAGAATTAGGATCAGATGTTTCCATGTCCGTAGAGTGCAGAGGGAAAGGCTGAGTGGGAAAACCTGCGAGCTAGAATTTCAGAACTTAGGATCAGATGTTTTAATGGAGCACAATACGAAAGCCCAAGTTGGAATACCTGTGACCTCATTTGAGTACAATAGATGCTGAATTAATTAAAAAGCACCAATTCCAAGCATCAGGATAAATGTTTGAGCTTTTTCAGGAAGGTTGATTTGGGTAATATAAGGGCATTTCAGGTTTGAAGTAAAACCATTGGCAAGTATGTTCCTCTTCAAGAAGTAGGAGTCATAATGAAGGGTTTTTTTTACGGTAAACACCATGCTTGAAAACTTGGGTATATAACCAGGTCGGTTATTAGGAGGTAATTAAGGTTGAGCCAATAGGAAAGCAGGAACGAAGAGGTAATTACAGATTAACCAATGGGAAAGCAGGAGGATGGTGATTGGTCAGTAGGTAATTGGTAACTAATTGGTGCTAATCCCGGATTAATCTTCTATTGTGTAGCAGTGGTTACGTAAGACCTCTATTGTGACCTTCAAAGATCATCTAAGTAGGAGTCAGTTTGGCAGAACCCTGAGACCACTTTAAACATTGCTGTAAACTTTCCAGTTATCTGGAGAGCATATATGCCATGCTAAATTGATTGGGCCCTGTTTCACAAAGGTTTATGATGGATAGAAAGTATGAAAGAATGACACTGATTGGTTCATGTTCAGTGTTTGGAACAAATGTGCATGCATGATGATCCAGATTTGCCATGGGCATTTCTAACAATTAATTGCAAACTGTTGTGTTACAGAGACGTGATGTTCTCATCACAAGTTTTAGCAGTCTTGTATGATGGGGGGAGGGCCTAAAGCTACTCACTTTGTTTTCAAACCTTAAAAACTATGCCAATTTTAAAATTTTAACAAATTATATTTCACTAATTGTAATAAATATTCTAAAGATCCTTAACCAAGAAGAAAGTATCACAACACTCACTAATGCGAAAATCCCGCCGTGTTTTCCGAACACCTCTTGACTTCGCCGCCCTAAACTGTATGCGCAACGGAGTGGTGCGTAGCTTTAGGGCCCCCTACCATACACCAAGAACTCTGGTTTTAGGAGAAGTTTTATTGCCAAGTCAAAAAAGTTATGAGTGGGGTCCTGTCTATTGGTGGCATGTATCGAGAAGCATCTACTTGTTTCGCTAGAATGTTAAAGAGAAAAAATTAAAAGATGTACAAATGCAAATGTACTTGGGATATGGTAGTGTGTCATAATATGAGAAGAATATATGAGGAGTCAAATGCCTTTGGAAATGGCAATTTTTCAGTCCCATGATCCTCTTTCTTTTATTAATGAATGACTTCTTTTCTTTCATGAATGACCAAATTTGCAATAGGATTTGCAAAACTCTGTGTATAGTGGCTACATATCCATCTTTTTGTACCAACTCCACAGCATTTTTCCAAATCTTAAGTCTTCAGCATTAAGAGTTTGGTAAATCGACACTACCATTAAAAAAATACTTTTCACCAAATAGGATTGTGTACTAGTATAGCAGGATTACTTTCATTTTATTTTGCATAGTGCATTTTAAAAAGTCTATGTATATGTAGGAACAGTAAGGTTGTCTATATATGTGTACAAATGCACTTTTACATAATTTCTTTGTTTTTTTTGTGTGAGACAACTTGCATGCGCATGGCCAATAATTTAGATAAAAATGTCTTTTTCTCCAGAACTTTTTGATCATTTTCCCATCCATGTCTTAAGTTCATGTATGTATCTCCCAGGGGAGCATTTTCATGAAATGTTAGTGATTTTTCACTGACTAATTTGCTCTCCACCAATCAGATACAAGGATTTGCAGTAGCTTTTAACAGTAGTAAGTGAAAATCACTAACTTAGTTTCATGAAAACGCTCCCAAGATGTCTGCACTGTTGTAATTGTTATACACTGCACAGTTGAAAAAAGACAAAGAATCAGTTGGAATGTCACATATCGGGCCAATATTTTCGGAAGAAATCTAGCTTGAGTGTTTTTCATAAAACCATTAATACAGTACTTCACGTTTATAATTTCCTGGAGCTCAATAAATCGCTATCCTTATTTTTTCGAGGAGCTCAATTGAGCTCCTCAGAACATTAACATCATAAATCAGAGTCTAGAAAGAGGTGAATATTCCTCATTTTTTGGTAGTTTCCAACTGAATCAAAATAATTTTAAAGGGGAAGTTCACCCTGAAGAAAACTTTGTTGGAAAAATAGCAGAAAAAATTATAAAAAATATTGGTGAAGGTTTGAGGAATCCGTTAAAGAGTAATAAAGTTATTACAGTTCAAAGTTTTGGATTTGTGACGTCATAAACGAGCAGCTGCCCCATTTCTTATGTAATATAAAATGCATGAACTTCAAATTTTATATGGTTTCTGGTGACTTAATTTTGTTTTCTATTCATGATGGAGTGTGAAATGAGTTGTCTATTGATATACAAAAGGTACAGTGAAAACCATTTTCAATTTTCTGAGAAAATTACATTTCATTGATTTTTTACCATTCACTATGTAGGAATGCTGCTCGCATATGACGTCACAAATCAAATCATTGAAATTCTAATAACTTTTTAATTACCCGGTATTTGATGAATTTTTCTCAAACCTTCGGCAAAATTTTTCATTATTTTTTCTACTATTTTTACATTAAACTTTTTGTCAGGGTGAACTTTCCCTTTAAGGAATTATGGAAAATAGATGCCTACTTCATAAATATAAGAAATGTGAAATTTCACCAACTTTTGGTGGTGTCTCGTTTTTTTTTTTTAAATAAGGAGCGCGATATTTTGTTCTTATTTTTTTAGGAGCGCTGGTGCGATCGCGCTCCTCAAATGAAGGTCTGGTGGGTGCTTCATGAAAGTTGTCCAGTGCTGACAATTTCAGTGAAATCCTTAGTTTTCGGTTTTGATTGGCTGAAAGGCACTGGCCTCTGACTGTTACAATGGTAACTGTCGGAGAAAGACAACTTGTCAGTGCTGACAACTTTCATGAAACGGTCCCCCGATAATAATGCTAATAGGGCCTCATTGAGAGTGCCGATTGGTCTGAAAACACTGTCTACTTTCTGATTCATCTCCTCCCATACGGTTTAATCCTAGTTCATCTGCAATGAAGATGTCTGCTAAGCTCAGTTGGTAGAGCAGGGGTTTCAGATTCCGGTGACCCAGGTTCGATTCCCACTTGGTGCACTGGTGTCATTTGGTGTTAAAGGCAGTAATCCTCGTTACCAGGTCCCTCAGAGAGGACCTTAAGCCGTCGGTCCTCTGGTTGCTTGCTTACAAGCATTCATGCTTTCTTAACATTCAGGTAAAAGATCACCACCACCATTTGGTCCAATTGCCATTTAGCCCAACTACCATTTTGTCCAATTTGGGGGGTTAGACTATACCTATTTCGTCTGATATCAACTTGGTCTTAGAGCAACTCAGACCAAGTTATTGCAACTGTTTTGATTTGTGAAACAAATGATTATCTAAGTTTTTAAATGAAAAATCCTGTTTCAATATATTCTTTTGATATAATCAGAATTCCTCCTATTATTGCAGTTGTTAGCATTTGTACTGGTAGTCTGTACAGAACTGTTGAATTGTTTTTAGCAAAATTCTGAAGTGTGCTTTAGCAGAAAGCGGAAATTTGAGAGTAAATGATTTTTTAGAACACATTTAGAATGAACTTTACTAAAGAAAGGTATACGGTTGGAGTGAGAAAGAGAGAGAGAGGGGGGAATAGAAAATGAATATCAATGCATGTATATTATTTTAAAACCCCTTTTATTCTGAAGTGATATACTGTATATTGTGCACGTACATGTATGCTCGGCAAGTCCATAAAGTATTCAATCAACCAACCCCCTTTTTCTCCATTCTTTCTTCAACCCATGAACTTCTTAAACCATGATAGCTTGGAAAAGCATTACACTGTTTCATACAAAGTAGAAACTCAAAAGAGATCAATATTTTTTTCTGCTTTGTTTTCTGATGTTATGTGATTTTCTTCTGTAATTGTGTCTTTGACATCGTTTATGTACGAATGTGGATATAAATTTTATGAACTTTAATTTTGAGGAAGGTACATGTACAGTGTACACAAAAAATTGAGAGTGGAGGGGGACATACTTTATGGATTTGCCCTGCTGTTGTAGTTGTCAACCCTGAAATGTGGATTATTTTGCTTATGAATCTGAAACTGTACATGTCAATGTGGTAAATATTTTTAATATAAATGAACAAGGAAAAGAAAATACTTTTGTGTATAATACACTTGAAAACTGAATCTTTGTGTCCTATTGGATTTTGTTTGTCGAGTGAATATTTCTATAATTTATATCTGTATTCTATAATAGTACCATTAAATTGGGTATAAAAAGTAGAGAAATGAAATATAGATAACCTTGCCTTGAGTAAATATACTCTTTACTTTTGCTTATTTTCACATACAACACTATTATGCACATGCATCCAAATCTGTATGCAACAGAGGGAGCCAATGACATCACACACCATTTCCTCTTACATTTCATTTTCAAAGCTTTTTTGAAAAGATGATTTCCACTACGATCACAATAAATCATGATTTTATATTTCCCATGGAGAGTCAAGGCAAGCTGTACAAAATTAGAGGAAAACAGTTTCATGGAATACACACAAAATTGTGAATGACGTCATTTGCTCTCTAGAAAACCCTTGTGATAAAAATTTTACATGAAATTCCAGGAATTTCGTATCTTCATTTTGATGACATTTTTAATTACAATTATTCGAAAACTTTTGGGGGCTGGTTATTTTTTTTTTTTTAAACGGCAAGATTAATGCAAATATACCACCAAAAAAATGACAAGGGAGATCAAAATCTTTTCATTTGCAGATGTGTTTATTACCAGTGCAAATTCTAGATTTTCAAATCACACTCAAATCTACACAACTTGGTTATGTTTACAATAACATACACATGTAGTCCTGTACTATACATGTATAATACATATTTCTCTTTTTACACAAGTATGTATACAATATTTATAAACAATGAAAATAAAACGGTGACCTATTTTAAACGTTTTTGTGAAATGTAGTAATCCAGCAAACAAAATGTTTTTTGTACAACATATCACTTTGGTAACATATATTAAGGATAAAGGACAAATACAATTGATTCTTCCAATAAACAGATATATATAAATTATTAATTCTAAAAGGAAATTGACAATAAAGGGAGAAATACATATCTAGTCATGGTGATTTGGCTTTTTGCCACCAGTATGTAAATTTGCCACGTCGCTGAGTGATTATTTGCCTTGAAATTACTTTTTTTATAAGTAATATTATACATGTACTGTTCATTTTGAGGAGAGACTTTTTTTTGTAATTTTCAAATAGAAACGGCCAACTGTAGATAAGCCACACTACTGCTCTGTAGGTTAATATGCTTATAAGCCTTATATAGCAAAAATTTCTATATGACCTGGTGCAAGACATTCGCTCAGTTATGTGAAAACGAAGTTCAAGTCTTTGTTGAATACATTAATGTATGGCACAAACACAAAGAAAATGGAAGCGATCAACTTACAAATCCTGCTTTTACTATTTACTTCCCCCCCCTCGTTCTCTCTCTGTTGCTGGATTTCATTCTATTACAGACAACCAGACATTTTTTAATGTATTGGCTAGAGACCCGACCTTGAATGTCACAATTCCTCCCTCAGCTAAGACAGCGCTTGATATTCAGTTTCTACTTTGACGAAATTTGGTAATTTTAGTATATGTTATTCAAACATATTTTGCATTTTCTGGTCTAACTAATAATGTTTTGAGTTAAGACAATTATTCGACTAATGGACATATGTAGAGTCCACTGCATATTCACTCAAAATCAAAATAATTGGCATTTAAAATCATATAATCATAAACAAAATGTTTTTTTCAATTCAATTCAGCATTTATGTTACATATAATGTTACATATAAGTTATAGTAATTTCTAATAAAATATCTGTACATGCACAAACATGCATTAAGAATAAAATATACATAAAATTAAAGAGCTCAAGCAAGACACCATTTACGCTGCTGAACTTTATACAGTATCATTTTCCAAAGCAGCAAATATATTCAAGTTATACCTATGTGAAAGAAACAAACATTGAGAAAATAATAAATCTGATAATTCTGAAGTAATAATGGCAAGTTGAGCTACTGGTTACAAAAAACAATCCCCCTGAAAAAAGCAGTTATGATCTCTCCTGAAATTCACTACGGCCAGCATTTTCATCATGAATTTTCATAAGTAAATCAGTTCAAAGCACTGTCCGATATGACCTAAATGCAATGAAATTAACCCTAAACCAAGTCAATGAAAAGAATAAGTAAGAAGTGACAGAAAAAAAACTTATTAGTGAACATTTTACATTTTTACATTATATATATGTATGCACAGCTGCAAGGGGCAGGAACTTTAAGTATATCACATACCAATTTATAGCAGAAATTAAAATTAATGTAATTTTACCATCTCGTGAAATAAATAGTTATTTTCACCGACAACTGTTATAAGCGACTGAAATCCTTGCAACTAAATGAATCAGTGGAATTCACCAATCATTTACTTTCATGAAAAACTTCTGCTTGAAATAAGCTGTTGATCACTGTAAAACCAGCTATGAGGATCTTGCTAGTTGCTGCTTCTGATAGGATTACAATAAGAATTTGTCACATTGAGTCCAGATGAAATGACTTTCGGCAGATCTACAACAATTAGTCGGGAGGGTTGGATAAAAATCATTAATCTATACTCTATTTTACAGGGGGTGGAGAATTGAGCAGCCAGCTCATGTTTCCGACATCGATGTTGTCGGGATCCATATCGAAGCTGACATCGCCAAACATTTTCTCAAAACTTGAATTCATGAGGTAATCCTTATTCTCTATATGCCTCCTGGGTGTCATCAACCTTGCTTTACGAGAGCTGCGCACCCCTCCTGACGTACTCGCAACGTTTCTATTTACCGGGGACAACATGAGATGCCTCGGCGTGTTGGAATGCCCGGCACGGTTGTTCGGGGTGAGACCCGTCTTGAAAGGAGTGAAGTTAAAGTCCATGTCCTTGATGGAAAAGCCGGTATCGGGGACGGGCGAGAATCCTCGGATGGGTGACAGCCAATCCGGACAGGTGGTCTTGGGCGGGGTCTTCAAGAGGTCGTCATCAACGTCCAGGCCTAACCCGAACTCCGCAGACAGCGAATTCTCCTTCCCGCTCTCGCACTTGGCCTGAGCTTCGGATCTGATCAACTTGGAGTCCCTCACGAGGGAAGCCCGGTTATCATCCCCCAGGCTGGAATCGGTGCTTCCGTACCCAGAATCCAACGTGAATCTCCCAAGCCCACCACTGCCCTGTCCGGCCCTTGTGACGGGGGTACTGTCGGGGGACCTTGGCTGCAATCTAGGAAGGGTCTTTCTAGGGGTAATGCTCTTAGTGGTGCCAGAGAGATCAAGGGCCGTCATATCTGGAGATGGATGATCTCCATTTGCAGGGACCAGCTGCCCTGTCTTTGGATCTTTGGTGAAGTAGATCGGCAGAGGAACCAAGGCATACGGTGGGGTTCCTTTCGGAAGTATAGGAGGTACACGCTTGGAACCTGGAGTGAAAGATCACATCACACTTAAAAATTAAAAGCTATTCACTATTGAAAATTAGTTCCAAAAAATACTGCAATATATACAAAAAATATTGGGTCATAAACAAAATTGCATAAAACATGACTGGAACTTGTTCTTCTTGGGGTCCAAATTAGATTCTCAATTAGTTACGTTATTTCCCATCATCTTAAACCAAAGAGAGATCACTGGATAATAATTAAAATCTTTGTTAACAAGCATCTGATGGAAAATATTATAATTCAGCAAAAATTTACTAGTATCAATGTCAAATCATCAATTAATCATTATGAAAAGTACGTTCACAACTGAGAGCTGGAACTTGTTGATAAAGAGTTGTAATCAGATGCAACACCAAATATGAAACCCAACTTGATTTTTCCACCAATCAAACACACACATACTAGGAACTTGAGCTTGAATTTTAGTTGCATTTAAATGGAACTATTTCTGCACCAGGAAATTGAGGGGGTCCACCCCAAAAAGAAAAAATTGAGAAAGCCCTGTTGAACTAGTATTTGACCCCGTTCTCATTACCGACCTAAAACTAGTTTACTGAAATTAGTTTAACGTGTAATGAGAACAGTCGAAGCGGTCTTGGAAGCGATCTTCCAAACCATCTTGGGATGTTGTTTTCAAGATCGCTTTGCGGAAATTTCCTTGTAAAATTGGTTTTGGCGTGAGGACACAATTGTTCTCAAGAAAGTGATCTTGGCACATTTTGAGCCCGCTACTCCACAGTGTGCAGAATGTCTACGCTGCGGTTTCAAGTTTTGCAAAAAATGTCACCCTACTAAGAGCGTTCCTAGAGCAGACAAAACCGCTTTACTTGAAGTGGGTTTGGAAACTACTTTTGGGTGATCAAATGGGAACACTAGCAAAGCCATCTTCCTAAATGATTTCCTGAACTGGATTCCACTTCACTAGTTTTAGGATTAAAATGAGAACAGTGTTTGATAAAACTTACCTTTCATATTTGGCTTTGGGATGACAGGTGTTGATGTGAGGACTGGTGCTCTGTTTATCATGGTTCCATCTTGAGCCGATAGCATTGGTATATTTTGAGGGTCGCCCAGTAAGATGTTATTACCAGTCAAAGGGTTCATGGTGGGATCCACTGTAAATATGAAAAAAAAATTGTTCGAAAAGTGATCCAGAATTTCAAAGATGGGGGCACAAAAATAGTGAATTATATCAGATTAACTTGAAAAATAACAATAAATCCCCCAAAATTGATTTTGACTAAAAAATAAAAGTGGGCAGTTTCATAAATAGAGATCCATAAAACACAGGTGGGTGTTTCATAAAGCAGTTCATAAGTTAAGAGCGACTTTAAGATCCACTGGAGATCCATTCTTGTGATGATTGATATATTCATTGGCGATGGTTAAGCGCATAAGAAAGGTTCACCAGTCGTTCTTTAAGTCACTCTTAAAGGGGAATCCAACCCAAATAAAAACTTGTTTTTATAAGAAAAAGAAAAATCAGACAAGTTGATAGGTGAAGGTTTGAACAATATTGGACAAACAACAAGAAAGTTATGAATTTTTAAAAGTTTTAAATATCGGTGATCACTTTACACATGGAGACTTCAAATTGGCCACATATGTGATGTCATAGTGATGTAAGGCAAGGACTACTCTTCCATGGACTCCAATACATATTATGGCTAAAATGTCATTTTTCCCAAAAGTTTTATTTCAAATTATATTTTTCTTTCATGAGGACATAAAACAATATACTACCTGGGTTATATTTAGATTACTGCCCCGGGGAATGGGTACTTAGGAGAAAACCACAAATCCCTGATAATAAAGTACATGGCCTATGGGAAAGTTGTCCTTGCCCCTTGTCATAATTTAATTACCCAGTTGCCAATTTGGAATCTACATAGTATTAGTGATTTCAATTTTAAAGCAGCTATAACTTTCTTACTGCTTGGCCGATTTCTTTCAAACTTTCACCATTCTGTTTAATTTATTTTTCTCCTTCCAACACAACTGTTTAAGCTCAAGGCTGGATTCCCCTTTAACCATGTTAACTTATGAACAGCTTTATGAAACACCCACAGGGTGGATGTCCCCTATAAAGCTGTTCTTAAATTACAAAAGACTTTCCAAATGACTGGCAATCCTTTCTTGCAGTATATCATATAACCCAAATTTTCATTTAGGTTGATTTAGTGCCATAAAGTCACTCGTAACTTCGGAATAACTTTATGAAACACCTGTATGTACCCCTGTAGGTGGATTTCACTACGTTGCCCCCACCACTCTCCCCCCAAAAAAAAAAAAAAAAATTATATTGATTTCTATGAGATTAAAGAGATGGATGCAACTCTTTGTGCAAGATGTGGGCCCACAATTTACCTTGCATTTGAAGATTTGCCATAGTAGCCATATCTATGGCATGGTCGGGAACAAAGCATTCTGGCATCCCAGTCGGCATGCCCATCTCTTCATGAACTACAACCTTGCGTTCAGGCAGCCTGACCACTGTGCCTGGCCGCAACGTCCAGAAGGCAGGTTGACCAGGACCAGATGGGGCTTCACGGACGAAGATCTTGTGCAAGGAGAGGTTGTGCCGGATGGAGTTCTGTAAGGACAAGGAAAATTTTAAGGGCATCAAATGAACGACAAAAAATCTTTATAATTGACATACAAAATACAATGGCTTTACTTTAAATCAAACTACAAATATTTTGATTTAGATTGATTTTGGGGCTTCCTTGACTAAAAAATAAGAGTGAGTGTCTACTGGTCTGGTTAATTTACTAATTATATACATTTACTAATTATATACAAATTTCATTTTTGAAAATGAAAATCCTTCAACTTCAAAAAGGTGAAGTTATGCAAGATGTACTATCAACATTTGATTATTCGACCTAAGGAAACAACAAATAAACAGAGTATATAGATCTACCTTCCAACCCAGCTTTGCCGTCCGGAAGTAAGGGAAGTTTGTCTCAATCCAGAAGTAGATATCTCTCAGTGTAAGCTTGCCCTCGGGTGCACTGCTGATCGCAAACTGGATGAGGGAACTGTACGAGTAGGGCGGCCTCTCCTTATGGGGATCATGCGACTGAAGATTCAAAGATTTGGTGTTGAAAAACATTTTAATTTTCAAAAAACTTAAGAACTTACTCTTTTCTTCAGACACCTGACAGTCCATAGTGTAGCTCTAATACAGTGTAGTAATAATGAACAACTGATAGTGATACAGGGTGTTATAAAACAGGTTCTCCTACATTACCTTGGAAATTTGAAAGTTCAGGTGAATCAGCAAAACTCATCTTAGATCTATGTAAATACATGTAACACATGTTTCCGTATTCTGATATGAAAAAAATTGCTTCAACTTCGGTGATAACTTGTCTAGGTCCATTTTTTAAAGCAGTCTACTTGGTGATTCTGATTTCATATTCCATGCAAGTATGAATAAGAAAAAAAAAATCTAACAAGTAGATTTTTTTCTAGTGCCTTGTTACCTTCATGTGTGGATGCGTAATGGGATCAAGGTCAGGCGCCGACATTCTTCGAAGCCAAGTGATGTTTGTCAAACTGTCATCTTGGTTTCCTGATAAATACAAGATGAAAAGAAAATTAAACTTTTTTTTTTAAATCAAGGCAAATTAAGATTCACAAGTTCTGTGTTAGTTCTAAGCAATCAAAGACTTTGAACACCTGTTGGCTTGAAAATATTGTATATTATTTTACGTCCGAAGTTGGGAACAGATGCTTTTTTATTCATTATGCATAAAGTCATAAAGCTTTTAATTTGGTCAGAGTTAAAATTTTGAAGAAATCACAACAATCAAGAATCAAAGAATAATAAGATGAATTCATAAAGCTGATCTGTGTCCTATTCACAGTAAATTTGAAATCTCATTTTTTCTATTTCAATTTGAAAGTTCTGATTCTACAAGTTCAGCTCTGTATAAAAAAAGTGAGTGGTAAAGAATTAAAAATAGTCACCTCTATGACCTCTTGCAACAAGGCTTATTCTGCTTGTCTGATCAGCAACATTTAGACTGAGTCCTCCAGGAGTGAACCGCTCACTGACCCCAGGTTCTTCTTGCAAAGCTCTTCCGCCTTCGAGTAGTCTACCGCCCTGTTGCTCCATCAAACGATGGTACAGCTCCTGATGTGCTAAATTCTCCCTTTCTGTGAGAGATAAGTTCTGACCTCCGACAAGGCTGATCTGGTTTGGGGTCATGGAAAGTTTAGGGGTTGCAAAGACGGCATCAGTCAGTCTTTTCTCATCAGTCTTTACAAAATTAGTGATGTGATGAGGGTTGGTCCGCGATCTGCTCTGACTCGATAATGGGGTAGTCTGCAAAGAGTTCTTGAGGGATGGGGTTGTTGAAGCTGGCTTTGGCGTTGACTGACTGCTGGGGGTGAGTTTTGACGTACTTGTGACTCTTGGGGTCGACCCACTTGCTCGCTTCTTGGGTGGCCGCAAGATGATGACTTCTTGGGCATGTCGGCGCTTCCTTTGCGATGAGCCGGGATTGCTCCCAGTGCTGCGCTGAAGAATGGAACTCTTTCTTGAAAGAGGAGTTTCGGATCCTTTCGCTGAAGATCTGCTGTTTGGTGTTGTGTTTTGACCGACAGAAAACCTTGCTGTAAGACCCTTAGGGCTTGTCTTTCTGCTTTGGGGTGTGACAGTGGTGCTGACAGAACAATCATTCTTGCGTTCTGGTGAATCATCAAGTATTGTCTTAATGGCTTCCGAGAGCTCAATTGTTTCCATTTCTCTTGAAGAAGACATCTTATTACATGTCTGTCGTCGATGTGGATTAATAATGTTCTCTGAAAGTAAAATAAGAAATTCAATAAATAAATTAGGAAAAAAAAATCAGATTAAAGAAAAACTTGTTAACTCAAGACAAGGAGTTGGATCAAATTTCTTTTTTTATGACAAAATGAAGAAAAATCTGTATCCATACCATGATCTATTATTATGTCCATGTCACAAAATTGTCAGATAATCATAACTTAGACTTAGAGTAGACGCACAGCCAATTCTGGAGACTCTCTCCCATTCGGGAGATTGTCTTACTCTTGTTGTAGATCCATTTTCAGAGGTCTACAGTCTTCAGTTTGGGATACCACTCTTATTTTCATTTACGGGCATGATTTGCCTATTTGCTCCCTTTTTGATCCCATGAACCTTTGCGTAAATCTATTTGTGATAACTTAGGTCTATTTTGGCCTTATCCTGAAATAAGTTACCTCTCTTCTCGTGTGTCACTGTGTGTCTGCTCGTTGTGTACAAAGGTCAAAGGGAGAGGAAAGAAGTCACCGCCGGCCGTCACTGGCACTGACGAAATGAACGGCAGTGAATGGAGTGGTGACTTAAACCAGGATAATGCCGGTCTATTGCCAAAGACACATTTTGCTTTTATTAGTGAGAGATTGTATTACCGAAAATAATCAAATACGCTCAAACCTTTGCAACATCCTTCCAAAGGCAACTTGAATAGAAAAATGATCAAAAACACAATTTCAAAGTCTTAATATATCCTCAAAACAATAAAATATGGTCAAAATAGCTCATCAGTGACTTTGTTGTTTTCCCAACTTTTTCCATAGAAAACACACGTTAGGTAATTCGATACCTTTTTCAACTTCAAGTGACCAAAATATTTCACTTGCGTTGCGAAGAGGGGTCCGATTGGAAGCTCATGACTTGTCGTAAAAATGAAAAATAATTTCGGCAAAATTTCTGCATATTTATTGTAGGTATTTGTGTATTTATTATGGTGAAAGTTTGGTGAATTTCATTGGTATGTGCATGTGTTACTTTGATATGATCAAAATCAAATTCATGAAAAGTGTACGCCACGGAAATACGATCCACTACCAGTATAGTGAGTGATTGTATTACCGACCGGCCTTGTATTACCGAACGCGCGCATCATATGCGTCAGAATATAATCAAATACGCTCAAACCTTTGCAACTTCCTTCCAAAGGGAACTTAAATAGAAAAATGATGAAAAATTGTCAAAAACACAATTTCGAAGTCTTTATATCCTCAAAACAATAAAATATGGTCAAAATAGCTCATCAGTGACTTTGTTGTTTTCCCAACTTTTCCCATAGAAAACACACGTTCGGTAATACGATACCTTTTCAAGTGACCAAAATATTTCACTTGCGAAGAGGGGTCCGATTGGAAGCTGATGTCGTAAAAATGAAAAACAATTTCGGCAAAATTTCTGCATATTTATATTTTTTAGGTATTTGTGTATTTATGGTGAAAGTTTGGTGAATTTTATTGGAATAATGTGTTTGATATGATCAAATTCATGAAAAGTGTTCGGTAATACGATCCACTAGCTACCATACCAAGTATGGTAGTGGATCGTATTACCGAACACTTTTCATGAATTTGATCATATCAAACACATTATTCCAATAAAATTCACCAAACTTTCACCATAAATACACAAATACCTACAAAATATAAACATGCAGAAATTTTGCCGAAATTGTTTTTCATTTTTACGACATCAGCTTTCAATCGGACCCCTCTTCGCAAGTGAAATATTTTGGTCACTTGAAAAGGTATCGTATTACCGAACGTGTGTTTTCTATGGGAAAAGTTGGGAAAACAACATAATGATGAGCTATTTTGACCATATTTTATTGTTTTGAATTTGAGGATATAAAGTCTTAAAGACTTCGAAATTGTGTTTTTGATAACTTTTCATCATTTTTCTATTTAAGTTCCCTTTGGAAGGAAGTTGCGGCAAAAGGTTTGAGCGTATTTGATTATTTTCTGACGCATATGATGCGCGCGTTCGGTAATACAAGGCCGGTGCCGCCGGTCGGTAATACAATCACTCACTATACCATCATGACCATACCACTACCGGCACAAGTCCATTTTCCACAAAGGCACAAGAAAGGATCACGAGCATGCATGACCAGTCGTTCTTACGAACAACGTTACACGGAACAGCTTTCTGAAACACCCACACCCACAGGACCACCCCGGCCCAGACGGCCGGCGCTGGCGCGGCGCTTGCATGATGACGTGACCGAACCACCGTACTCTACCGTATGCTTTATCTGCACAGTACACACACTCATAGTCATACAGTCATACACGCAGAAAACGCTGGAACGAATGAATGAAACACTCGTCAACAGTGAGTTGTAATTCTCTTTCTTGCTACATTATTACTTTTCATAACGATAATTCAATAAAATCACAAAACACAATTTCACTGAATTTAAAATCTACAAACATCTTACCTCTCCGTTACACGACTGCTGAGAAATTCAGCTGAAATTGTATGACTTTCTCGCATAGCACACGGAGCTATTTACAATCAATCGAATTTAAAACTCCTGCCTGTGAATGTTGATTAGCCAATCAGCGCCGTGTATTGATTCACCTCTCCAATAATTATCGTAGAGGTCGGAAGCAAATACTGTCCAAAGGGATATTTCTAGCAACATATTGTCAAGTCTATATTTTTCTTTCTTTCTTTCTTTCTTTCTTTCTTTTGGTTTTCTGTCTTTCTTTCTTTAATTCCCTCTTTATTTCTTTCTTGATTTTACTCTTTCTTTTTTGGTTTCTTTCACTCCTTTCTTTAGATTTTTTCTTTCTTTCCTTTTTTCCCCTTCATTTTTCTTTATTCTTTCTTTTGTTTTTCTTTCTTTCACTCTTTCTTTAATTATTTCTTTCTTTCTTTATGATTTTACTCTTTCTTTTTGGTTTCTTTCACTCCTTTCTTTAGATTTTTTATTTCTTTTCCTTTTTTCTTTGTTTGTTTCTTTTTCTTTTGGTTTTCTTTCTTTCACTCGATCTTTCTTTCTTTAATTCTTTATTTATTTATTTATTTATTTATGATTTTACTCTTTCTTTTTGGTTTCTTTCACTCCTTTCTTTAGATTTTTCTTTTCTTTTTTTCTTCGTTCTTTCTTTCTTTAATTCTTTCCTTCCTTCTTTCTTTCTTTGTTTCTTTTTCTTTATTATTTCCTGCCCAGGTTTCCTCGGTTATTATTATTTTTCTTTCTTTACTTTTTAGATTCTTCATTTTTCTCGTCCATTTCGTTTTGTTTTTATATTTTCTTCACCAGTGGCAAAAAAAAAGAATAATTGTTTTAAATAGATTTTCTGTAGTAAAAATATACTACCTAGGCATAATAAGGGTCATCATATAGCAGTGCTTGTATATTCCTCCGGCTTTACAGCTGAGACGTCGACGCTCTGTTTCTAAAGTCTGGAGCAGTACGTGGCGGATACAAGACGGGGGGCACATTCGCCCCCCCCCCCCCTCCAGGCGGGCCGCGGAACCGGGGTCTGGGGGCTTCAGCCCCCCCCCACACACACTTTTTTTTAACCGTGTACAATTAAATAACGTTAAAATGACCCGTGATTTTTAGCATGTCGATCAGCCCCCCCCCCCCCCCCCCCCCACTCTCTGAAAACCGTTCAACGGCCCATGCCCCCCCTTGAGAGCCATATCAAAATTGCAAGTATGCCGTTTTTACCCTGGTGTTTCCCACTTTTGAAAGTGCATGGGGTCCTCTTATACTTTTTTTTGTCAAATTTTCTGCGGACGAAATTAACTTCATGAATTTTAGGTGCCAAGTTTTTCTTTGCTTGTCAAATTTTCATTGGGAAAATGTCCCCCCCCCCCCATTTGCGTCGGAGCAGAGGATTATCTTTTGTGTTTGGGGAGACGGCTATTGTTGCGCCCCCCCCCCAAAACACAAAAGATAATCCTCTGCTCCGCCGCCTGTGGTCCCCCTCCTCTTGGAAATTCGGTGCCAGGTAAAAATGGCAGAGGTAAAAATGGCAGAGGTAAAAATGGCAGAGGTAATAATGGCAGAGGTAAAAATGGCAGAGGTAAAAATGGCAGAGGTAATAATGGCAGAGGTAAAAATGGCAGAGGTAATAATGGCATAGGTAAAAATGGCAGAGGTAAAAATGGCAGAGGTAATAATGGCAGAGGTAAAAATGGCAGAGGTAAAAATGGCAGAGGTAATAATGGCAGAGGTAAAAATGGCAGAGGTAATAATGGCATAGGTAAAAATGGCAGAGGTAAAAATGGCAGAGGTAATAATGGCAGAGGTAAAAATGGCAGAGGTAAAAATGGCAGAGGTAAAAATGGCAGAGGTAATAATGGCAGAGGTAAAAATGGCAGAGGTAATAATAAGAGGTAATAATGGCAGAGGTATCATTCTATCGACCTTTTTTGAAGGAGAAGTTCACCCTGACAAATGGTTTACTGTAAAAATAGGAGAAAAATGTATTGGTGAACGTTCGAGGAAAACCCATCGAAGATTAAGAAAGTTATTATAAATCTTATTCTTTTATCTGTGACGTCATATACAAACAGCTGCCCCGTATGCACCAAAATGTATACTTCTCAATTTTTTAATCAGTCCGTCCTGATTGCTAAAAAAATCAGGGGCGGATGTGAAATGATTTTTTATGTTGATATACTTAAGGTACGATAAAACCATTTTCATTTTTTTTAATGACATTTTATTGATATTTTTCATTACACCATATGTGGAGATTGACTGCTCGCAAATGACGCCACCATTAAAATATAAAATTCTAATAGCTTTTCATGCATTCCCTAAAACCCTCACCAATATTATTTTAATTATTTTCTATTATTTTTACAATAAATTTAAGTTTATGTCAGGGTGATTTTTTTCTTTAATGAATTAAGACAAGTACAATAATTGAGATCCAAAGTGTGCTTCAAATTTGAATATCAGAGGAGCGATTTGACATGAAGGCCGTGCATGAAAGTCGAGGAAACAAATAAGAACTCAACTCAACTCGATTCTCTTCTCAAAACAGTTCTTATTAAATATACTCTACATGGAGAGGCTTTTGGATTTTTTTTAACACTGGTCATTTATACCTCTGTCATACCTCTTCCATTTTTACCTCTGCCATTTTTACCTTTGCCATTTTTACTACCGCCATTTTTACCTCTGCCATTTTTACCTCTGCCATTTTTATCTCTGCCATTTTTACCTTTGCCATTTTTACCTTTGCCATTTTTACCTTTGCCATTTTTACTACCGCCATTTTTACCTCTGCCATTTTTACCTCTGCCATTTTTATCTCTGCCATTTTTACCTTTGCCATTTTTACCTTTGCCATTTTTACCTTTGCCATTTTTACCTCTGCCATTTTTACCTCTGCCATTTTTACACCGAGCCGGAAAATCCTGGATCGCCCCCCTTCCGGAGAACCATTTCTTTGGGCCATCATTATGCTATACGGGTAGGCCTATATTCCCCCGCGCGATAGGCCCTATCCATAAAAATGGTTTAAAATATCATTATAACAAAATACCGATATATATATATATATATATATATATATATATTAAAGAGCTAGCATGACATTCATCTTCATAAACTTCTCTTTCATATCTTTCGGCCTATTTTAATAGACTCTAAAATACTTGCTTGCTTGCAACCGCTTAGCCAGGATTTCATTTTGGAAGGGACGGTAAATGCAGGCGAAACGTGCCAACACTTAACAGAGCGCGCGAAGCGCACGCCCGAGGGGGTGGGTGCTGGGAGGGGGAATTTCCCCCTCCCGCACGAAGGGCGAAGCTTTTGGTGTTTCATAAATTAAAATGAAAAGGAGCCGTATCTCGTCTCTAGTACCTTTGTCAGCTCCAATTCAGTTGACAATATGGTGATTTTGAACTTTGTTTTCATGAACCTTGTCTTCAAAAGTGATTGTGAACGAACAAAAAAAGGAATGCAATGGAGGAAATTAAAATAATAATAACCCCGCGCGAAGCGCAGAAACTAAAGCGTTTTATCATTTTTTTTTGCCATGAAAATAGGGTCCCGAGAAAAGGGTATTATCAAAGATATATTGAATACTTCCCTTGGAAAGATCAGATTTGATTACAATTTAGCGACAGTGTATCTTTAACTCGCAAAACAGAGGAGAAGAAGTGTATATGCCGGAAAGGAATATGTTCCTCCCCGCACAGAGCAATGAAACTCTGAAATTTCAAAGGGCGGACGTTTCATCAAATGCAGATATATCTAATACCCCGTTGGCTCTAATTTAATTGATTTTCTAACATTATTGAACTTCATTACAATTAAGGAAAATAGTGCGTAAAAAATTGAAATTATTGTGATTTATTGAAATCATTTAAAAAAAAAAAGGATGCCTAATTTCTTTGACTTATCCTGAAGCGCTTCATTATTTTGAATTATAAAGAAACTCAAGTGTTATTCAAAATTTGAAACTGAGGGCGCAAAACAGGAAAGGACTGAGATGAATGTGCAGGGAAATGACATGAAGTTTAATAGAATTTGAAAAAAAAAATATTGTACTTTTTTTTATCCAATACGACACGAATTTTATCCTCTTTTTAAATTATGAACCTGTTTGCCCCAAAATTATGGTTGTTTAGTAATGAGCTGAAAAGTGGGAGAAGTTGACTTTATGGAGGTGACGGCAGAAATTTATTGGTTTAAAGAGTTTACCCGCCCTATAAGCCGACACGACCAGTAATTGCGCGATCAATTAAAAAAAAGATACCTTACTCCAATTCCATGCCCTAATGAATATATTTGAACTTAAACTGGCAAGACACACATCTAGCTGAGGTGGAAAACAGGGTTAGAGAAAAGTGGGGGAAACAATGGAGAACTTCAATATTATCATTTAACCGCGCACAGTGCGGAAGCGAAATTCATATATAAATTTAGAGCAAGAGTGAAGGAGTTTCTCTTCTGAGAAAAGAAAAGAATAAAAAGAAAAAACCCACAAAGCTACCTTTCTCCCCTTTCATTCCTTCCCTTTTCCTTTTCTCCTCTCTTTTTTCCTTTTTTTCTTTTTGGGGGCGACCGCCCCCTTGCTACGCGCCTGCTTGCTTGCAGCTTGAATTAATTACAAATTATAATCAATTTTTAAACAACAAAATCGAGAGACCGTATATATATAAAACAACATAGTAAAATAAATATAGGAACCTCATGACAAAATTAAAAATATTATCTCTTATTTATAAATAAATTTGAAAGAAAAAAACTAAAAAGCTAGTGGACTGCACCGACTTATTAAAAGTAAATATAGGCCTACGTCTTAATCTCTTCTCTTATAAAACAACATCGATGAATTCAATAAAATGCTCGATCATTTCTAATCCCTATATACATGATTTTTGAAAGCAATAGAATTAAAGGCCCGTAGCCAGGGGCTGCGGAACGGTTTTCAAAGGGGGGGGGGGGCTTGGGGCTGACCATGCAAAAAATCACTATCATATGATCATTTTTACGTTTTTGTATACGGTTTCGGGGGAAAAAGTGGGGGCTGAAGGGATTTGTAAAAACTGTTTGCAGTGGGTCATGGAGAACAGCATATCAGTCTCTTCAAGCATATTACGCAAGCGCGAATATTATTATATTCTGACCTGAATAAGCGACTTGCCATTCTAAGCACTTTTTGTAACCATGATCAGACTGGGTATTTAACAAAAAAAAATGGATTGGACCGAGGGGCGGATCCCAGATTTATAAAAAAAGAAAAAGGGGGCACATTTTTCCTATGAAAATTTGACAATATAAATTTTTAATTTAGTAAAAGTGAACGTCATTTCGTCTGCGGAAATTTTGACAAGAAAAAAAAGGACCCGAATTTCAAGGGGGGCACACTCGGGTAAAAACGGCATTTTTACATAAAGATTCTTTATTGTGGCTCTCAAAGGGGGGCATGTGCCGGATGTGCCCCCCCCCCCTCCTGCATGGATCCGCTACTGTGGGTACGTCCAGTAAACGATGGAAAAGCGCAAACTGAAATTTTTGTCTAATTATAGACTTATAAAATGGGTCATTCTAAGAAGTTTTAATTTTTTTTTTGTTTATTTCCCGATTATTTATTTTCTTCCCTCTTTATTTCCCCCTTCTTTTCATCCTCTCCTTCCCTTTTCCGGTAATTTTTTTTCGTTTTGATGTTGGCAAACGTCGGGGTTCCGCGACTCCCCTCCCTCTGGCTACGGGTCTGGGGAGATTATGAGGATGCTAAGGGGAATAGTTCCTGATTTTAAGATGGGCCAAATTAAAGGGGGTGGGCAGTAGCGTACCTAGGATTTTCCACAGGGGGGGGGGGCAAAATCGCCCGCCAAAAAATTGACAAGCAAAAAAAAAGGTATTCAACTTCAAAGGAGGCACTGACTCATGATGGGGAGGGGGGTAGGGATACGTCCTTTGCATGGGTAGTGACTCGTCAGGGGAGGGGGCAGTCTACCCCCTGCCCCCATAGCCCACACGCTAGTGGGGGTGGGAGGGTGATGATGATGACACAAGACAATTAATGGTTTGGCCAAAATCTATCAATCGATAAGGGGTGATTCCATACGTGTCGTACGGGACATTTAGAGAACATTTGACAGTTTTTGACAAGAAAAAACAAAAAATATTCCAGTAACTATAGGTGGTCATCAACTACTACCAGAGTGTAAGAAAAACCAAGACTTAACATGACTTGAATTCACATCCTGTATAATACAGATTAAAAATAGTAATGTGTCGTACGGACGCAGAAAAAGTGGCTTTTTTAGAAACCTCAAGTTTGTACTCAAAAGTCTGTGAGTTGGGCAAATAAATTTCATAGAAACTGAACTCAAATTGACACTCAATTACCCAAGAACAAACACATTTATAAAAGAAAGCAAAATAAACATTCATGAATAAATAAAGCAAATTATAATTTTCGAGAACATTGTGGCGTACGGGACATTCAAAATGTGTCGTACGGGTGTGTCGTACGGGACAATTGTGTGTCGTACAGGACACTTGTGTGTCGTACGGGACACTTGTGTGTCGTACGGGACACTTGTGTGTTGTACAGGCACTTGCGTGTTGTACTGGGCAGCCTGAATAAATAAACATGAACTTTTTATCAATCAGAAGGAGCATTGCCCCTAAATTCTTGCTTATTTATGAAAAATCTTTTAATAAGTAGTCATTCAGGCCAATACAATTAAGTAACCTCAATATATACAATTGGGAACAATATGTTATAATTTTTTCATGATGGGAAATGTACAAGTGTTTACAGCATTTTACGAGCTGAAAAACTTCAGGTTTTGTGTGAAGTTATATTTTAGGGAATTAATTGATGATTTCCAAACCCTAAACAATGAATGAATGAAACTTTGTGTAAATTATGGGGCTAAAATGTTATCATTTTTTTAATAAAATGTATATCTACATGATATATGTCACAACTGTCACCTTTTTTGCTTTTTTTAGTCACAAATTTTTTTTCTAAAGAAATGCGGTTCTACTTTTTCAAACCCATCTGCATTTCATGAAACCATATGGTTTGTATTATTTTCCAGATTTTTCTTACAACTTGAAAAAAGTAAGGAGTTTCAATACTGTATTTAAAAAATAGTGATCATCAAGGGAAGTCCAAATAGATGATCATGATGATTGATATATATATTTTTTACATCTTATAATAATTCCACATTAGCATGCAAGAGGAAGTCATCTTCCAGGCTAGGTTGAAATGATTATAAAAGTTTTCTTTTCATGCTCAATAAAAAGGAATTAACCTGCTCTGATCAGTGAAAATCACCAGTTTAGCTGAAGGGATTCACAAAAGAATAAGCCTACATGAAATCAATTAAAATGTTTATAATCACCTATTTCATGTTCTATGGAGATAAACAAAGTCCTTTTTCAGTTCACTTATGTTAAATCAAATAAATGAATTTAAATATGCCTACTATTTATGATTTCTGAATCCAAATCCTTCAATTAAATGCATTATTATATTGTGTGTCGTACAGGACATGTCCCGTACGACACAGCGTGTGTCGTACGGGACAACTTTTAATAGGACAATAATTGAAAAATGAAGGGCAGTAATTAGATCCTTATGGGATAAATCGATCACCCATCGGTCAAACAAAGAGAAACTGATTTTATGAAATTGCATCATCAAAAATAAAATTGTAGGAAAAACTTTTGCATTGTCATGTGTCGTACGGGACATTGCCAAAAATAGGTTCGGAAAAATCAGGGCTGCCCCTATTATGGATCATGAAAATGTTGTAGATATTATTTGGAACCATCATTGATATATTATTCTATTGACCTGCAATATTTTCAATCTTCTCATGCTTTGCAAATAATTGTTTCAGGCGGATTTTGTACTTGACTATTCAATGAGCAAAATTATTGAAAATTTAAAATTCTATTGTTCTCCCCCCAAAAAACTATATCTGTCCTCACTTTTGGTTAAAACTCATAATTTTCATAAAATTTAGGTGTCATAGTAAAATATTACACTACTTATGACTTATTGAAAGCATCTTGAAATTTATGATATTTTTGAAGTTCGAGTGTGGAATCGCCCTAAGGGAGATGTGGATGATCGTAAAAAAAATGAAAGTACGCCCTCTCTCGAGCTCAACGCGGAATGAAAAGCGGTTTTGTTCAAAATATAAAATTAAAAACAAGAAAAGGAAGGACTTTCAAATTTGAAGATGCCAGGAACCCGTACCTTGTGACACCACTATCGTTAAAACCGAGGTAAATATGGTCTTTACATCACTTAACATGTGGATCCTAGGTTACGTTCCTCCTTAGGCATGATTCCACGGCCAAACAAGCCAAGTTCAACTTCAATTTAGAAAGATTTTTGTCGGCAAGCCTAAATTTAAGTCCCATGCATTGAAAATTATGCTGTGCCTGTGATTGGAATCTCCCTGTCTCTCGGAGTTGTAGTCTCGTTTCACTTTCAGTTCCTCCGCTGTTCGGAGATCGGATCATTCAAAGACGCAGGAGGGGGGTAGCCAGGAGGCTTCTAGAGAGTATAATCATTTACTAACGGAAACAAAGGTTACTCTCAACGAAGCCAGGCCAGGTATCCCTATCCATTCATTCACGTGCGTGTAGGCCGCCAAAACCTGAAACTTTCGACCCCGAGATTTCTACTTTCCTTCTAAAAGATCTAGCCCTAAATCATGTACATGGGATGCAACTTCATTTTCCGACATTTCTGCGCCATCGATTTTATTTTTAAAGAAGAATTCATTTAAAAAATGAGAAAAATATCATATTAAGATGGAAGAGACTTGCCCGATGTTTACGTCGCCATCTTGTTTCCTTTTGGTCTTCGCCAACGTTACAGACACGTGCGTCGGGTAACATCTAATCCTGCTTTGGTGGAAAATGTTGAAGTGCATCCTGGAATCTCTGATCATTACATCTTGACATTCAACATTTTGTCCACCCCAAAGAAAAGTATCAACCGAAACCTCCAAGTCCAAGAAGGATTCATCTCTTCGATATACAACAGCTCAAACAAGCTATGTTGACTTTTCAACAAGCTTCCTATCTTCTGATCTTGAAAAGAGAGATGTGGAAACAAACTGGAGGATGATCTATAACTTCCTAAGTAGATGTTTGTCAGAGATTATTCCCTCAAAGATGAGCAAAGGAAAGCGACATCTACCATGGATTACCACACTCATGGTTTCAAATCGTCTCGTGTGTGAAGGATTCATATGCACCTGGTGCACGCGAATCTTTCACACCCTTTTTACTAGAATAACTATGACTTTACATCGTAGCTAAGCATTATATTCTATGACACTTACCGAACCATATGGATCGTTTGTTGAATTCTGTTTGGTGTTGTTTTTAATAAAATAAGAGCATTTTTCGTGATCTTCACGTAGATGCCTCTTGATCAGCGTTGATATCAACTTTTGCCTAAAGAGGGCGCGCGATATTATTTCAAAGTCGGTAGGCACTTAAGAACCAAGTTTGAAAGGATACTCGTAAAATTATGTCACTCTCGCCGATGAATATTCATTCATGCAGAGAGTTTTTATTGAACACGCACGACCACGATCTAATGATTATTCATCGCGAGAGTGACGTAATTTTACGAGTGTCCTTTCAAACTTGGTTCTTAAGTGCCTACCGTACCTTTGTTTACGGTGTTGCAAGCTAGCTGCATTCTAGGCGATCAGCATTATTTTCTTGCTCGTTCAATCCACTTTCATCATCATCTTGTCAAAAGATGGCGTACTTTACCAATAAGTATATACATGAGATGCAACCTGTTGATTTTTGGTACAATTTCCTATTATGCGCTGACGACTTGAATTGAGAATGTTCGATACGAAAAATTGCTTTTCGATTGTTGTTTGCGTACTTTCCACCGCAGTATTAAGGACGGATCGAACGGAGTATCCTGGTTGAGACTTGGAGGTAAGCGATAAAAACACTTTTATAAATAATTTCCAATTCATTAAAAAAAAAAGTTGAATCATAAAAACAAATTTCCATTAGTGGAGAAATACTCAAATGTTTGGCGTTTTTCATTCCCTCACATTCGTGTGATGAATGAAAACGTCAAAGTCCACTATGAAACCACATGCGTTGTGCGAGGTTAGTATTACTAACCTCGCATGTTGTGTGAGTGGGATTACCACTGATATTAAACGGAAAATGAGGAAAAGAGACAGGCTTTTTAAAAGAGCACGACGACAGCCTAGTACTGCTGCTTGGGAAACCTACAGAAGATTCAGGAATCATGTGGCTAAGCTTGTTCACAGGGCTCATTCTGACTACGTGAACAACATCATTGGAACCAGTCTTGTTGAAAACCCCAAAACCTTTTGGTCATACTGTACATCAAAAGCTGCTGCTCTGAATTCCTTGGAATACCATCTCTACGCACAACTACCAAGATGTGTGCTACAGCCAAAGAAAAGGCTCTGAATTCCTTGGAATACCATCTCTACGCACAACTACCAAGATGTGTGCTACAGCCAAAGAAAAGGCTCTGAATTCCTTGGAATACCATCTCTACGCACAACTACCAAGATGTGTGCTACAGCCAAAGAAAAGGCAGAGGCCCTTAATGACCACTTTCAGTCAACGTTCACTCTAGAAAATAGTCGAACATTGCCATCTAAAGATAACTCTCAATACCCACCAATAGGGCACCTACATTTCCATAGGACTGGTGTGGAAAAGCAGTTGAGACAGCTGAATCCATCCAAAGCATGTGGTCCAGATGAAATCCCACCGAGACTCCTGAAACTTGTATCCCAAGAAATATCTCCTGCCCTCTCTTTCCTTTACCAACAGAGCTACAACTCTGGTGTTACCCCATCACACTGGAGACAAGCGCTTGTTGCCCCAGTACACAAGTCAGGTGACAAGAGTGAACCTTCACAGTATCGCCCTATTTCACTCACATGTACATGTATATGCTGTAAAGTCATGGAGCACGTTGTCCTTAGTCATGTCTCAAAACACCTTGCATCTAATATTATCCTGACAGATGCACAGCACGGATTCCGACAAGGACTCTCCACGTTCACCCAACTAATGTCAGCAATTGATGACTGGACCTCTGTCATCCAGAAGCAAGGACAAGTTGATGCTGTCTTTTTTGATTTCCAGAAGGCTTTTGACAGAGTACCTCACCAACGGTTACACTCAAAGCTTCTGTATTATGGCATCACAGGTGATACACTCAACTGGATCATGTCATTCCTTACCAACAGACGACAAGCTGTGGTAGTTGATGGAACCAAGTCACAATGGAAAAGTGTCACTTCTGGAGTGCCGCAAGGCTCTGTGATCGGCCCGACTCTCTTTCTATTATTCATAAATGACATCCAAGATCAGATAAGGTCAAGTATGAGGCTATTTGCTGATGACTGTGTAATTTATAGAGAGATTTCCAAAAGTACGGACCATCACATTCTTCAACAGGATCTCCAGCAACTGTCCAACTGGTCTTCAACCTGGTTGATGAATTTCAATGTGAAGAAGTGTGCAGTTCTATCAATGACTCGAAAACGTGTGCCTGGCTTTTATGATTACTCTCTCTTCAATGATCTTATACCAAGAGCAAGTGAATCCAAATACCTCGGTGCAACGATCACTGCTGATTTACGTTAGAATAAGCATTGCCAGAACATCAGACACAAAGCAAGTCGAACTTTAGGACTTATCCGAAGGACCCTGTCACTGTCACCATGTACCAAAAAGATGAAAGCCAGAGCCTACACTGCATTGGTTCATCCACAATTGAAAATTTATTTTTGAAGCCTTCTTTTTTGTCTTAGGATTGCACTAAAAATATGAATTCAGTAGTTGTAATCATCTTTTGATCTTTTGTTCTCTATCATTATTTCCTAACTAGATTTTTTATGTACTAAAAATTGATGAAACCCCCTTCGCTTATTTTTCAGTTGTAAGTTTTTCCAAAGGACTTTCGAATTAAAGGTAAGGTAAAATTGATTGTCCGGACACAAAATATGTCCGGACATAGCCAGGAGGCTGCTAGAGAGTTAAAATCATTTAAACGTATGCCTACTACTCTCCTAGCTCCATGGCCATGTCAATTTCCGTTCCAAATTAACATAGGCCTGTAGCAAAAAGAAAAAAGAAAGCCGCTCCAAAGCATAGCATTTTCTTATCGAGAGAAAAAAGAAGAAAGAAATCCATTCCAAAGCTTCGCATGTTTTTCTCGCTGTTCCGTCTGCATTGATCCGCTACAATGAGCTGTAATTTTGGTGAATAGCGGCCGCAGAGCGCTGTCGACTGTCCTCCCATCGCCTCTGAGCGCCCTGGGCTAGCTGCATGCACATGTGCCCGTTCCAAAGGGATGCATACACACTCACACGCAGGTGACCCGATCCAAGGACCCCCGTTTTCATAGTTACGAAGCCCGTTTCGAGGACCCTCCTTTTTGCGATAACTTATTGTAAAAAGGAGGATCCTCGGAACTAAGCCCGCTCCAAAGCCCCCATTTTTTTTCTCGCCCGTGGCACATACCTACCATTTTTTGGTCGAGTACGTTATCAACTTATCATTTATAAACAAAGTGCGTAGCTTTAGGTACCCCATCATAATCTAGAATAAGTGTACAAACAATAATGTGTATGATTATGAACTATGATGTTGCCTGATTTCTAATTTTTTCTGCATTTATCATTTCATGTCACAAAAAAAAATAAAATTCACTGAGGCAAGGGATAAATGGTTCTACCTGAAACGGATTAAGGTGAGCAGTAGTGAGCAATCGTTCTCACTTGCTTTAAAACTGAGTCCCTGCAGAAGCGTCCATGCCCACGCCATGGCTTATTCAGTTGATCATCAAGTCTTTCACTCGTCCACAGAGACTCCAACTCTCCCGATGTATTTTCTCCCGCTTAAAATGATCTCTCTCTCCCCCTCCCCCCCCTCGGCCTAAACACCTTTTTGAAAACTGGAATTAAATTTTCATATCCAAGCTGATATTCAAGTTAAGCAGAGCGTAAACGCTGCGCGCATTCTTGTAGATGTAGCAGACGCGAGCTAGATAGCATTTCCCCTCGGCCGTCCTATAATACGTTTCGATGGCAATGGCAATTGTTGCATGTTTTGCCATAGTTTTTGTCAAATGTTAAAAAGTTGTAGTCTAATATCATACACTTGACTTGGATTAATTAATTGCTGTTTAGGGTATTCAAATCTCTTTGCAGGACAATCTAAAAGTAATGACATCACAATGCCACGTAGACATTCTTCAAAGAAACCAGGATGCTTCAATCTGGTGAAACCCTCGTTGATGTTCACAGAAAGCCCACCAGAACGGTTACCCAAACGTCTCTGTAGTCCCACCAATGCAGCTGATAATCCTATCACCGCACAGGTCCTCTATCTGGAAGATGGCCTTGAAACAACATGGGTAAGCTTTTCTCTTGTTCTTCTTCCTATCAGTGATGGACATTGATAGCTCTAAGCTCAGAGATACCAGTCTTTGGGTTGTTGCCTGGTTTCAGGTTGACAACTCGGGGGGGGGGGGGGGGGGGGGGGTTACACGGGGGGTGGGGAGCGATTTCACCCCATAAATGCTCAAAAGTGCCCTGGAAACTAAAAAAAGGAAAATCATAATTCATTGCAATGTTAAAGCTCATCCAATGTTGCGGGATATATACGCTGGAAAAAGTAGCCCCCCAAACTAAAGATATAATTTGTTTGCCTGTGACAACTTCCATTTTAGGCTTTTCATGCTTTATATTGTGCAGCATGTATGGGGCTTTAACATGTCCTGGCTTCTTCAGGCCCAGTGAGTAAATATAAAACTGGCATCCTGCTCAGCTGTAGGGAATCACATGAAATTTGAAGTAAGGTGCATGGATGTTGACCAGCGTTTTTTTTTATTTTTCTACAATTTATTTTTCTACAATTCCAATACTAGTATTGAAGAGGTGGGGAGGGGAGGGGTGCTTGATAGCAACCAAGGAGTTGGGGGTGGATGAAAGCTACAGCAGAAGTCCAGAAGACCTTCCCCTTTGAGTGAGGTGAAGTGCCATTTCAGTTGGCTTCAGGCAGCAATCCCTCACCTGGGTTGAGTGCAGCACAATGTGGATGAATTTCTTGCTAAAGGAAACTAGACAATGGCTGGGATTTGAACCCATGACCCTCTGTTCAAAGTCTGGAGACTAATCCACAGCGCTCCAATCCTATGTTATTTTTCATTCTTCAAAACATACTCAATTCAATTCCAATAAAACATGCAAATATCATTTAATAGGCATTGATATCCTCATAGCTGTCTTGTAGTAAAACTACATGTACTAGACTGCAATTACCACCTCATTTATCAAGAACAAATTACCATAATCATAAATAACAATTTAATTGAAAATTAACTGCAGATGAGCACCCAAGATATTTCCTTAGCACTACATCCTGACTTATGGATCCTGCTGAGTATCGTCGTAGAAGTAGAAGTAACTTTGTGTTTTGAATGAGAAGTATAGGAATTAGGGAGATATTGTAAACTTCATTGATTTGTTTATTTTCGTCATGAATATTGAAGAAGGATGAAAGCTAACATTGGGTAACTTCTTGCTTAATGTTGGTTTAAACCTTGATTTATCAGAATTCCACCCATTTTCAATGTACCAACCAAGATTTCTTGTGATTATTATCATTCAAATTCCATTTTGATTTTTTTTTATTTCAGGTATCCCCTCAGTTCCATCCTGCTATGCTGGAGATGGAAGAGCCCCCAAGACGAAGGAGGAGGAAGAAACAGGATGGAAACGTCACAGGAAAGTCTGCGATGGCAAGCCAACCGACCGCCAAGAAACAGAGGCCAGTCCGGAAGTCTACATTGACCACGCCCAACCCTGATGCGAGAAGGTTTAACAAGGGAATCAAGCCTCTCAAGTTTCTTGGTGACTCATCCCGGAAGGGAAGGGATGGGCAGGAGTCAGGGATGAGTGTTTTAGATGACCTTGAGGCTGACCTGGAGGATGTGAGAATCGATGATGGAGACGAGGATGTTTGGTCAGAGGATAGTGCAGTGTTTAAGAAAGAAGATAGGAGAAGGAGATCATCTACAAAGGGTGTATTACAGAGGCTTGGAAATGGTGAGGGGATTGGTGCAGGATTTATCGACTACTCTAGAACTTTGCATGATGTCTCGCACAGGATGCATAAGCAGGGTCGAGTGGATACTGGTAGGAGATCTGTCACACGGTCAAGGATATCATCTGTGGGAGGTTCGCATGATGGCAACCACCATCCTTTCATGGATGGTGATGGCGGTGAAGGTGACTTTCACCAACCAGGGCTGACGGTGCTAAGAGAGAAACCTTTGACAAGCAACACCTCTGGGCTGCATCACACCAGGATGCATCCACGTGACCTTTCCATTTCACCCAAAAATTTCAACAACCTTGATGACATTGATGACCGTTTCCCCCATGAACACAAAGATTACGGTCAGAGTCCATATTTTCATAGGCAGAAGATCCAAGCAAGAGGCGAGTCTGCGAGGAAGAAACTCAAACAGTTCGCTGCACATCCAGATCAATACGGGGACACTGGTTTACATTTTGAGGACCAACAACTTCTTGCCAACCTTGATAAGACTGGAATTGATGGACAAACTAAGGGAAGAGTTCTTGCTGCAGACACGCCGGTATCAGACTATGGTTTGCGTGTTACTCTTAGACGCAGAAGGCATCTTCTGCCTAAACATTATACTGAGAGGTTGCTCCTAGACTCATGATTATGTAACTCTAAAAGTAATAGACATCAGAGAGGGAATCAATAAGAAATAATTGATCTCTGAACACTGGTGATGAAAATATTGGGACAACTGTAATATCCTTGGCGATATGGATTATTGATTTTAAATGCTAATTAATTAATAAAATCAGAATAATTCTCGTGTAAATCTAGACAAATCAGATAAGAATCTAATTCAAACTGGTTTTCCACAGAATGAATTTTGCATTTCATCTTTTGTGATGTCATACATTTATTGAAAATAATGGACATTAAGTGCTGTTTCATTATCATAGCTGCACATTAGTAGAATAAAAATATATTCTATAAGATGGATGATAAACTGGATTTAAAGTGAAAGAAAAAATAGGTAACGTAGTAAATGTACACAATATCCCTTTGGGAACATTGATGAGAATTGTCAAGACGCTGATTCATGCATGAGTATACTGTTAAAAAAAAACCTTTACAGATGTATGCATGTTAGATGTTGGCATTGATGGCTTTTATTTATCAATTGCAACACTTTGTTTGATGGGCCCTGATATCTGACCCATGTCATAGATGAAGCTACAGTGTACCATTATAAAAGAAAATGAAAGTCATTCCAAGTTCAAAGTACTTCCAATTTTTGTACAATAAGACTATTCAATACTAATGATATTGTTACCCAGGGTAGCCACTTCAGTTCCGAAAACTGTTCTCCCAGCGGGCCCTGCTATTATTATTACTCGGCTAAGCTAGGCTACCGATTCAGGTGCACACAGCTATTTGTAGGAAGTATTATTTTATATAAGCAGACAGCTGTATGTTTAGGAACAGGAATTGCGATGTTGTATAGAAAGCCAAACAAAAAAATATTTTTGAACTCTAGAAAATGCACTATTGCTTGCTATGAGGAATGAAAACACTGTAGGCTTGGTATTTGAGTGACTTGACAGCTCATTGTTTTTATTCTCCCTGTCGCTTCCCGGGGAGTAGAGATTGTACATGTACCCACTGGTGGATCCAGGGGGGGGGCACAGCCAGCCCGTGCCCCCCCCTTTTGAGTCCAAGCAAAATAAAAATTTGTAATGTGACAATGCTGATGGAACAGAAGTGAGCCCCCCCCCTTTTGAAAAAGTGACGACCCTTTTTTTTTTTGCATGTTAAATTTTTTTCTGGGAAAAATGTGCCCCTACCCCCTTTGGAAAATCCTGGATCCGTCCCTGCATGTATCATATGCATGCGAGCCATATCACCATGGTTATCTGTACAGCACTTTATAGTTGGAGGCATCTTTCTATGATGGAATACATGTACATTGTCATAAAGCAAAATATTATTACTAACAAATATACCAGGCTGTGAAAAAATATCTAGAATCCTAATTTCAGATCTTAAAATGATTTAACTAGGATGATTCAACAACTTTTAATGTGACTTAAATGATTACACCATGAAAAAATGTGACTTAATGGTAAATGATTTCACCATGGAAAAAATAGATACGGTGTAATGTCAGAACTTGTAGTATTTTCTGTTTCCAGGATTCTGACATCATTTCCTACGAAGTGGGACAGGGGGCCGTTTCATAAAGCTGTTCGTAAGTTGAGAGCGACTTTAAGAACGACTGGTGAACCTATCTTATGCACATAACCATCACCAATGAATGTTTCATTTACCACATGGAAGGATCACCAGTCGTTCTTCCTTAAAGGCGCTCTTAACTTACGAACAGCTTTATGAAACAGTCACCCACCCGATCTTGCAATCTCTCAGCCATGCTACACAACAAGAATTTTCCACAGGGCAACCCTTGTGTGATCGTGAAGTCACTAATTAGATCCAATGAGCTAGATTATTTGGAGACATAGGCAGTGCTGGACATGTCATTTGTGATATAATTGGTATATTATTGCACAACTACGCTTTCTGTAAATGCATGCACCACATATTGTTATGAAGGTGAATAGGTGATCCATTATTTTTATGATCAGAAATTAAGAGCGAAAGAGAGTGACTCTGAAAATGACGATAGAAGACATACATTGCATTCCAAGTGAAAAGTAATCTACTTGGTCTTTTCTATGACATGTGATATTTGTATGATACAGTGTGTGATGTCAAGTCCGATGTTGGTGTTAGAAGTACCATTGGGATTGTGTTTCCTATCTTGAAAACCTATTTTGAGTTTACACAAATGATACTGATTTCAAATGATACAGGTCACTATTAAAGAGAGTGACTTTCAGAACCTTTTACTTTCCATGTTTGGTGAAATGCTCCTGCAAAATTTGACCTTACACCAAGACCAAAAGGTCAACACTGAATTTGAAATCACCCAGTGTATTCAAAGGGAAAGAATATTTCACTTGTGGGCAAGATGAAGGGATAACTTGCAGGATTAATTCCTTGAATATACTAAGAATTGCCAAAGAAGCGGCAGCTCAAGGTATTGCCAGTGTGGTAATATTGAACGGGTGTTGTGTCCTCTGGAAAATGTGCAATTCCAGCTGTTATTATCAATGTTATTTTATTTTCTTGAGGAATATAATGTTGTTAACAGAGTTGCTCTTATATGCAACTAAAACGGTACTAACCAAGATAATTATCATAAATATTATGCGTTATAGTAACCTGGGCCCCGTATTACACAAAGCTTATCGATGAATAGCAAATATGTAAGAACACTTTTGATTGGTTCCTGGTCAGTATTTTGAGCAAAATGCACGTGTAACATTGATCTTGATTGGCCAGTCCATTTAGCGATTGATCGCTTATCTTTGTGTTACAGAGCCCTGATGTTCTCTGTGTGGAAATCGTATGCATATTAAGAAAGGAAAACAAGTGCACGCAGAATTTATCTAACCAAGAGAATTATATATGCAGAATAGTATTGCAATATTATGTTTACTTTATTTATTTGTAGCAAATTTAAATTATGATAGACATGATAACATGAACATTGCTTTGCTTTGAGTTGTGTCAGTAAAGAGAGGAGGGGTAGGAGTTGGAGATGGGGGATAAATTTAGACGTGAAATTAAACCAAAATAAAAAATGAATGAAACTCTTTAAACCAGTTGAATTTGTAAAACAGAAGGCAAACAGAGAAATATCAAAAGAACACAATAGCATCATGCAAAATTCATATAGCCCTTACTAAAGGGAAGTTTTTTGTGACGTCACAGGTGAGCAGCCCCTCCATAAATGCTCGCATATGACGTCACTAATTAAATACTTAAGACCTCTCGTTTATACTTTGATGGATTTTTAGTAAACCTTCACCAATATTTTTTTTCTACCATGTTTTCTGCTTTTATTGAAGGGATGGTCCAGGCTAGAGATATTTATATCTCAATAAATAGAGTAAAATTCACAAAGCAAAATGCTGAAAATTTGATCAAAATCAGACAACAAATAACGAAGTTTTTAACAAAGATTTGCATTATTCCGATGAAACAGTTCTAGACATGTCTTCATGAATATTCATTAGATGGGCTGACGATGTTATATCCCCACTTGTTTTTTTTTTGTATTTTATTATATGGAATTTGGTTTATTCAAAAATTTTCTACAAAGAACTAAAACAATTGAATTGACAACTGATTAAGTGCATTAGATATTTATTGCCGCAACTTATGGAGACACATCATTTACACATGCATGTACGAAAAAATGAATCAATTATGATTTCATGTAATAAAATATGGAAAAGGAAAGTGGGGATATGACATCATCAGCCCACCTAATGAATATTCATGACGATGTGCATATAATTGTTTTCACAAAATATTGATAGACTTTAAAATTAAAAAACTTCGTTAATTGTTGTACGATTTTGATACAAATTTTCAGCATTTTGCTCTGTGAATTTTACCCTATCTATTTAAAACAGCATGACTGTCGTCTGGGTGAACTTAACCATTTATATTAATGATTCGACATGTAAGTGTTGCACATGTCCAACAAAAATAATGAATAAGAAGAAAGTTATGAGCATTAGTTAAGGGTTTCATTCTACTTTATTTCAAGCTAGAAGTAAAGTCAGCAAATCATACCAGGAATAGACCAGTTCGCAGTTACTTCATGGGCAATCTTGGTCAAATGACCTTTCATTTCTTTCATCCTGATAGGCAGATTTCAAAGCAAGATATTACGTAAGCTTGCCTTACATAGCAGGATGGAGAAATTTCTCAACACCGTCATAAGTCTAACTTCTTGACTAAATCGGAGATAGTGAGCTACTTGTCCGCTAACCGTTTCACGAAGCCCTCTTTACCAAGATCGGGTACAACAACCTCACTAAATATTTATGACACCTCCGAACCTGTCACAACTTCTTTCTTAATGACGTAGTGGCATCACGTGGGTAGACTATGACATGCAAAAGTGCCTAGAAATGAGAAAATTATAATCTTACGTAATCAATCAAAGATGTTGAAATTACATCAAAAAACAAGTTGGATAATGCATTCTATGATCATTGTAATACAAAGAATCTACAAAAACTGTTGGTAATACTCCACAAAATCATTCATTTTAAAATAGTGAAATGATTTATTTTTTAATAAAGATTCTACCACGTCAGGCCATCCATAAATGGACTCGTATTTGTCGTTTTCAGACCCCTATTAACATTTTGATAAATTCTATCTCTAATTTATGCATAGAATTTGTCAAATAGTAAGTTTCAGTATCTAAGATTTAAAAGAAAATTGTTAAACTATATTTTGATGATGTTTGGAATCGTAAAATACCGTATAATTATCATCATTTTACAACGAAAACCGTTATGGTTTTACTTTCGTAAACTATTAAAATTGGATATCCCGGGGGTACCCATCTCAACGTCCACATGTGATTTTTTAGTCACGAGATCAATTATTCATAATTCCATTTTCTCAGCAATTGAATGCTCAAGTCTTCATGGTCTAAGTATGTATGGTGTATAATATACCTGTGCTATTATTCTTAAAAGATGAAATTCCCAATTCATCACAATATTTGCAATTTTGTTATAATTTTTCTTTTTGAAAATTATGCTATTTTGTGACTAAGGCTACGTCTCGTCTGCTCTTTTTACCGATAATATCGATATCAAGGTATTTTAGTTAGGAAGCCTTTCGAGAAACGGGTTTAGTAAGATTGGAACTAACTCCGTGGTTGGTGGATAAAGATATGACTAACTTGTCCAGGTGTTGAGAAACGGGCCCCAGTAGACTAGAATAGCACACCAATGAACACTTAATGAAGGTATTGGTTGCATTCCTACTTTGAATGCATATATCTTAGCATGTTGCACAATGTACTTGACAAACTGTGAAATACCATGCAGTCGTTCGTGGAAGCATTGTTGGTTTTTGTGGATGTAAATGAAAACGACAATTCAAAAGAATATATGAATAATCAAGACATCAAAGCCATCAAAGTTGGTGCTTATCTCATTAGATTTTAAAGCACCATGTCACTTTAGTGCAAATGACCTTCTTCTGATCATGCGCAGAAAGGAACTACGAACTGGCTTATTAATCTCTGAATTTGTAAGAACAGTTCTGATTGGTCCCTAGTCAGTCTACTGAGCAAAACAGGCAAGAAACGATAATCTGATTTCATTTCGCTAACCTTTGTGTCACGGGTCCAGGTTTGCTTCATTTACCAAGAATTGGAACAAGGGGGGGGGGGGGGTGAGTCACAATACGTCTCTACACCTATCACCCCCTTCCCTTCTGATATCAACCGCCGTCCACACTGTAAAAACGCTGTTTCAAATTTTTATACAACGCTGTTTACTATATGAACCTTACAGTAATGGTTTAAACAGATGTTTAAAATCTTGACAAAGTTTAATATTCAATATCTAATCTTCAATGAATTAAACATGATTGCTTAACTGTTAAACAACTACTGTAAGGTTCATATAGCAAACAGCGTTGTATAAAATCTTAAACAACGTTTTTACTGTGCACCCGAACGCGCCAAAATTCGGTACGTATATTCCTCACAACCAAAAGCCTTTATATATACAAACTTAGAAACATGAAAATGAATTATTTTCCAATTAATACGAATTGTGTAAATTTGAAATAAATTGAACGCATTCTATTTAAATGCCCAATCAAATTGAAATGTATATGTTGGAAATTTCATGTACTAGCAAGATTGAAAAGAAAAAAATCATTACATACTTGCCAATAATGTCATTTAAAATTAAGTATAACGAAAAATCAGTATTCTGGCAATAGGTGAGTATGTTTTATTTTCACTAATTTGGGTGGTAGTTTCTCACTTACACTCCTTATTTATCGCTTTCTTCACTTACTGCCCCGCCACCCTTCCTCTCTCTCTCCTTTCTTCTTGAACAATTTATACTGTCCCCATCAATCTTCTTACTCTCCCATCTTTTTCTTTCTCTCATTATCTCTCTTATTCCCCTCATACCCAGGAAATCATCTGATTGATGTCGTTGTACATGCGTAAATATTTTTCACTTGCCAACCAAAAATTCACGCATCATCATACCTTTTTCTGTGAATATGTTAACCTCAATACAAGACTTTCAAAATCAGGCCCTTCGCATCTAAAACAAGGCATAGGCGGCGGAAGCGGGGGGGGGGGGGACGTGTCCCCCCCTAAATTTTAGGTGAGGGGACGGTCCCCCCCTAAACAATTTTTTGATAACCTTTTTTTTTGTCAATTTTTTTTCCTGCGTTCCCCCTAAATTCACGTGGACCCCCTTGAAACGTGTGTTGTCCCCCCTAAAATTTAGGTTGATGACCATTTTTTTTGCTTGTCAAAAATTTTTGGTTAGCAACTCATAAAAAAACCTTTTTGGGGGGCGCTTGTCCAATTTTTAACTGTGTCCATCCCAAAATTTCAGGTGGACATCCCCTAAATTTTTTGTCTTCCGCCGCCAATGCAACAAGGTACAATAATTGAAGGGACCCGGGGACCCCCTCTCTTATGTATAAACTCCCTGTGCACTTCTCAAATGTCCTGCTCAATCTGTGATAAAAGGGAAGAGACTAAAACTATTCTCTTTTCTTTTAATTTATAGGTTCTATGGAACTAAAAGAAACACGCTCAGAGACAGACAGGCACACAGCAAAACTGTGGTGTTAACCGGTGTCCATAGAGGACCACACCAGTTATTTTACACCGGTGTTAAATGGGTGGTGTTAGTTTAACACCTATAGGTGTTATTACAACACCTATGGTTGTTACATTTACACTCTTTGGTATTATGTTTAATATCTAGGGTGTTATTTTAAAACCTCAGGGTGTGGTCCTCTATTAACACCAATAGGTGTCAGTTTTAACACCACAGATTTTACAGTGCATAAGAGAGGAAGAAAGAATGGAGTGAACAAGTGAGGAGAGAGAGAGAGAGATAATGGAAAAAGGAAAGATAAATATAAAGAAGATAAATGATGATAAAGAGAAGAAAAAACAGAATAATAATAAGAAGTGTGAAGAAAAGAAGAAGGAGAAGAGGAGGTTGAAGGAGAATTAGTAATATTTTAAGGAAGAAGAAATACAACTCTAGAAGGCGTATAAAGAAAGGGGAAACCAGAAAAGAAATCAAAGAAAAAGGAAAGAAAGAAGAAAATGAGGAAGAATTGAAAAAAAAACCGAAAGAAAACCAGCTAAAAGGGAAAAACGATCATTTCATATAAAAAATACACACTAATGCGTAACTCGAACAGAAGAGATGTGTAAAATCAAATATAAACTTTATTATATTTTGAAAGCAAAGCTGAAAAACGCAGATCATCCATGTTTGACAATCGTGAGATGGATATATACATATATCAAAATAATCCTTGAAAATTCGAGACCCCAAAATAGACTAAAATCATAACCATGTAAAGAAACATACACATGGCTTCACATTAAAATAGCTATAAAAAGGAACTTGATTTCCCAACATTCTTTCAAAATAAAGATTAGGATTTACTGTTTATTCCAAGCATTACTTATTGGAAGCAGACTTTAATGAAAATATGTCTTGATTTTATTGAAACAGCAGATATACAAAGTTATACGATCATGTTTTTACTCAAGAAAAGTTGCTAAATGTACAGAACACTTACCTAGAGGTATACAGGTTAATCATGTTAAGAGAACTTGCTTACATTGTATGACACTTATATGACAATGATTATCTTCACAATATAAAAAAAAACAGTTGTAGAACCCAATACCGAATTAATTATAAGAACTTCAAGTATTTCTAAAGATATATTTTTTCTGATAGCCGTGTACATAATGGCAAGATATTCTTTATATGCATGAAAAACTGTTATGCATGTGCTTTTCATACTGTTACCAACTTATTTTAAAAACTCCTTGTATAATTACCGTCACTGATTATTATTGGAGGTTTCAGGAGCGACTATCGACTTTTCCTGGAGGTTATATGAAAAAAAAAAACGAAATAAACAAGACATTTTAAAGCCCAGTTATTGAGGGGCAAATACATTATGAAACACTGAATAACAAATTATGTGGAATGGTAAATAAACTAAAATCTGAACTGTCTGTGTATAATGATCGAGGAAAAGAATATTAGGCGCAAAAAGGAAGAGTCTCTTCAGACAGGCCTACATAATTTATATTTGATTATATTTTTTATTCTAATACGCTTGTAAATAAATCAAATGATCATGAGGTATAACTGCTTTTCCCTGTTACTCCTACACAAAGAGGTAGACTTTTCTCTATAATGACGACTTGGGAGAAGCATGTGCCTTGTGGCGAAATTTGTGCAATAAATCATGTACTGTACGAACAACGGGTAAATTTACTGTGGTGATTCAGTTCATTTTCATGACCGTGTTCATACTCGAAATATTTAATCTGTCAATACTCACGGTCATTGCGTGGCCGTGTGTGCATTTCTGCAGATATTTCGGTAAGACTATACTCGGGGAAAGCATTATATTGCGCACTATTAAAAAGTAGTATAGCCACTTCAAGAACGATAATGAATCTTAAATTACAGAGGTCCATAACGCTGTTTGCTATATGAACCTTACAGTAATTGTTTAAACAATTTAAACAACTGTTTAAATCTTAAGCAACAAAGCTTAATTTACAATATCTAATTTCCAATGAATTAAACATGATTGTTAAAACGGTTAAACAAATACTGAAGGTTCATATAGTAAACAGCGTTGTATAAGATCTTAAACAGCATTTTTACTGTGTACGTTACTTGTATGATACACACCCATTACACCTATAGCTTCAAAATCATAGGTTCAGCAGAATTTAACTATAAGACCTTTTGAAGTGGGAAATGGAAAAGAATCAATCTATAGGCCCTATGTATAGACAAAAAATGAGGTAGTGAGAGATAAGAGAGAAAGGAACGATGAAAATAGAGGTATATATAAACGTAATACCTTTACAAAGTTAGCCAATGAATGTAGCCACATTCATGCCAAAATATTTTGTTCAAATCTGTTTCGTTGAAAAGTTAAAGGAAGCAACTTGTTTAGTCATGTTTAAATGGGTGCACGAGTTCAGTTTCAAGTCAGGGAGTATTTCATAAAAGGATTTATCTGATGTTTTTATCCGACAAAGTCTATTTTATCCGACAGTTACCATAGGAACTGTCCTTCTCAGCTGAAACTGTTTGCTGGAAACAAATGGGGAGCTACTTGTTTTGTTATGTTTAAATGGGTGTACGAGTTTAGTTTCGAGTCTTTGGACAGTTACCATAGGAACTGCGCTTCTCATCTCAACTGTTTCGTTGAAAAATTATGGGGAGCTACTTGTTTTGTTATGTTTAAATGGGTGTACGAGTTTCGTTTCAAGTCTTTGCAGTATTTCATGAAAGGTTTGTCGGATGCCTTATCCGACAAAGTCTATTTTATCCGACATATACTTTAGAAATTGCCCTTCTCAGCCAATCAAACTCAAGGAAAGTTTTCAGATCCAGGGACGCGTTTCAGAAAGAATTGCAATCAAAAGCAACTCAATCAATCAACCGGAAATCAATCAGAACTTGATTTTTTTGGCCAATCAGACGAGTGCACTTACGATTAGCGCTTGAGTTGCGATTAATCACAATTCTTTCAGGAACAGGCCCCTGACAATCAAATGACAAAATTAATTTTGATGAAACGATTCACTATTTTTTTTTTGAAGATTTTTTTAGTAATCTTCGCCGACAGATGATATAAACTGAAAATCCTTGCATCTGATTGACTCTGCGCAAAACTTGGTTGGGTAAATCAGAAGAGGAGTAGTGTGTCAATAGCCTTACGGTCTCCCATGCCGCTATTAATGCATCAACCAATCAGCAAGAAGCATTTTGCATGATGTCTACATCCTGGCAGGCCATTGGCTCATATACAATCAGAGCTCGAATTTGATTGGCTGATCAAGAGTTGCAATGAAAACACACATCCAATCACAAGTGAGGTAAAAACAAAATGGACGAAAGCTGAAAGAGGTAAACCAGTGGCGGACTCATCAGATCAATAAAAAAAGGTGAAATTAAAGCAAAGAAAATGGAATTATATATATACATGATTTTTTTTCCAATAAATAATTAACAAAAAGGTGGGTTTATTTCTGCAGCTGAAATTCAGAAGGGGGAAATGATTGCATTAAATAAAGAAATCCGCGCTACCAGTTATATCAAGTTAAAAATAATATCATTATCATCGCCTGGTAATCACATTTGGTCGGGTTAATGTAGGAATGTCAAAATCTTGGTAGTGACGTCATTTCTACTGCACGCACAGCATGCATACGCGAGCTAAATTACTCGCTATAGTCGCGGCGAAAACTGAATAACGCGGTTGCGTCCCTCCTAGGAAAGTTACCAAAAAGAAAATCGTGATAAATGCGGGGAAATAGAGGCTGCTGGTTATGTATCTGTTAGCGCGAATCAATAGACATTGTGAAGAGAGTTTACTGTCTATTTCAATGTAAATCTGTTCATATTTGTTACAATAATAACATATCAAATTTTTTTTTTCATTTGGGTTCTGTTTTGATTCGCTTATGACCGCCGCTGAAAGGCACATTCTGGGCTTGAGATGGAGCGGGTCTAGTACTATTTGAGGTTGACAAATCTAGAGCTTGCGATTGGTTGACTGGCGGTGACGTCGTGCTCTGAGATGCAATGGAGGCTTGTGATTGGCTCGTGGATTCCGACACGGGGTTTGGCGTGGCGTTCGGTGGGGCACTTAGCGGGACGCTTGGTGTGGCGTTTGGTGGTTGGTTTGGCGGGACGTCTGATGAGGCGTCGGGTGATGTCGTTGAGGGTACCGTGAGTGGATACCCATACGGTACAGGCTCAAAACGCCCGACAACTCGCATTGTTCGGTAGATAGGAACAAATCGGTAGTACGGTGAATGATGGAGGTAACATGGATTACCCATGTGGGGAAAGTTAGAGAGACGATGGCCGGAAACGGCTGGAGGATTGTGTACTTGACACGACGTAGACACCGAGGTACTCTGAACGGGTGTAACTTGCGTGCAAGGGTGAGCCGTGGAAGCTGAGGTCGGGAGGGTCATGTGCAAAGGAGATGATGTTTTTGCTGTAGATGCCGGTAAACCGGGAATAGGAAGACGTGGATGCATTGGTGATGCACCGACAATGTGGGAAGCAGCTGCATAGAACTGACCATTTAGAGTGGCTACTAGAGGGGACGATTGTCCAGTCGTGCTCGCGGACGGCCCGGCTTGAGATGGTGGCAGAAATGTGTGATCATTCCGTCCCGATGGTTGAGGATTATTCCCGGGAAACGGTGCAATGTTCCGAAACGGCAACGGTTCCTGTTGTGGTGGTACCGTGTGCAAAGACCGATGAATCCCGGAAACTCCCGATGGGTTGCGATCAAGTACGTTCCGAAGTGCCGAAAATGGGGCAATTAACTGAGAACCCGCCTGACCGGGTTGAACAATGGGTGATGTCGGCACTTGTGACGCCCCTGATGCGGTGGGTGCCGGGAAGTGGTGCGCTCTACCGGGAAGTGTTGCGGTCCCTGGGTGCGAATAGGTAGTCCGCACCCTTTGCCGACATGCGGTGAGATACTGCCGAAGCCTCTTTCGGAAATCTTCGAAAAGAATCGTACCGTGTTCGGGCACTCGATGTAAGAATCCTTCCCGTTTCATAAGGCACAATCCCATTCCGTTCATTTGAAAGTCTGACTTGTTCACTTCGAAGGCATATTTTGCTGCTACCGCCTCGACCCAGCTTCCTACATGCAGTGAGGTCCATTTCCGAGGATCTGCGAAATACAATAAAAAGAAGTATACATTAAACGATCAAGACAATAAGAACTATAGCACGTGACATGTACATGTTGTTAAACGGTTATCTTGGTATGTTTTTTTTAATGATATATGTATATTAAGTTTTCATCAAATGGTAGTCAAGTGGATAAGCCAACAACTTGAGAGATACCAAATCACGTTAATCACCTTATATTATCGGTGACATTTCCTGTTGATCAACATGAACAATGACTAAAGGATCAGTTCCTATAATTATTATTATGAAGAATATTCTAAGAGTAGTCTTTGATTTGATCGTTTTCATCTTGCATGTTACATCTAAACCTTCGTGCATGACCAGTTCAATTTTGGAAGGGACGAATCATGATCTACTCGCAAATGCAACCCAGAGCAAACCCACCGGGGGGGGGGGGTACTTCCATTGACGAGTTGATCAATTCAAGATAGTGCACGTTACGTACGTAACGTAATAAGGGTGTCAAAAAACGTAAATAATGGAAAAATTGTATATATTTCGCCCGGAAAACTACGTCTTTACGGTCCAATTTGCGAGGGGATAAAAACACCAAAATACTTTTAAAAGGATGTACTTTTTGCCCTAACACTACGTGTTTAGGGAACGATTTGAGCGAGGTGTGTGGGGTGGTAATGTAATAAACCCAATGGCCCGTATTCTGAAGTCGGGTTTAAGTTAAACTCAAATTTAAAGTTGTGGATTAAGTATGGGAAGCCAAAATTATCAATTATTTTTTATTAAGTTGTGTTTCTTATGTTTGCTGTGCTCTTTCCTGATTCATCGATGGTGAAGCCAATAATCCTTTTATACTTCCTAGACAATTATGAATGATTTGAGAGCCAAATGGGCTGAAGTATGGTGTCTCTACTGTTAGTGATTTATGTAAAAATTGGCTCGCCATACTTAAACCACAACTTTAAACCTGAGTTTAAGTTAAACCCGACTTCAGAATACGGGCCAATGAAAGTAAAGGCATAGATGACGTCCGTGATCACGTCCGTGACATATAACAATTAGAATATCGCTGTACTTGTTTAGGGGGGGGGGTCAATTCAGAGAATACCTGTCAAGGTTACCGTCTTGTTTCCATGACTTGCTAAGGGGAGCATTTTCAGAACATGGAAAAAAAATGGTTTATGGTGCTTTTCGAAACCCCATAGTCACCATGGTATTCACTAGTCAATGGAAGTGCCAACCACCCCCCCCCCCTCGGGGCAGCAAACGCAACGTTGGCTTCGGAAAAATACATGTAAGCAATGTCATTTAGTCCCTTTCGTTTTATATTGCAGGGGTTATTCAATGATAATTAAGAAGCTTATGATGGTAGTTTCCACCGGCTTATTTTCCCTATGCCAATCAGATGCAAGGACTTCCAGTAGCTTATAACATCTGTCAGTGAAACCGATGACAAAGGTCTTAACGGATCGCTTCTAAATGCTCTGTAACAGGAATGCTTGCCATCAATCACTAAATCTGAATGACCAATCAAGATCATCGTTGCATGTGCAATTTGTGCAGAACAGCGTCGAAGAACCAATCAGAGGGATTGTTTCACATTAGCCTTGCAATTCATCGTAAGCTTCATTCTCACCTGGCGGTATGTTTGAAAGATTGAGGCGAGGGGAAGACGGGGATTTCGACGACTTCGGCGGTGATTTCGAAGGCGACATCAAGGATGACCTCGGTGGTGTCCTGGCATCATCGGTGTCATTGCTACTAGGTGATAAGTGATTTCTTGTGACACCATCTCCATCTTTGACATTCATCCATTTTTCCATCTGTAGCAGAAAATATATATACCAATTAGGATTGAACATTTATGAACATTTTGAGAGCAAAATGGAATGATACTGACTTTTTCAATTCTACATGACAATTTAAAAAATGTTTTCAAAGAAAGATTGCGTGAAGTTAAAAAATATTGCAGGGTATTTTGACTATTAAACAGGGACAAGGAAAACATGATAATTATGTTTGGAGACTAATGTGGTTGTATGCGTTGCAGGCGCTGGGGGCTACAGATTCGTGGTAAAGGGGAAAATCGTAGAGCACGCACTACACAGGGTCATTACAAAAAAGCATAAAACAGACCATTTATTACTCTGCAATTTGTAGCAATTATTTCGTCAAATCATTGAAGTCATTCCGTCGGCCATGATAACCTACTCAGGCATGTTTTTTTATGTTTATGTTGTTTTATAAGAATAAGAAGTCACTGATCGGGGAAAATGTGAAGATAATTTTGGGCCCCGTCCCCTATTGACGAAAGTCGGATCCGCCCTTGTGACACATACACACGCATCGGAAAAAATGATGCCCCCCTGAAAAAGCAAGGACCCCCGAGTGCCCCCCAGGAAAAAAAATCCTAGCGACGCCACTGACGGTTTCACATTTGTTTATAAAAAAATGCAGATCTTTTATAGCTATCATTAATTTGCAGTGTAAATGACAAGGACAAATACAAACAATCACTATATCTCATTAAACAAAATCATTGAAGTCATTCTAGCAGCCATGACAATTCATCCAGGTGTAAAAAATCTTGACACTATCATGGTCATGCCCATTGGTGAATATGACAGACCGCTGATTTTATTGCTTTAGTTGGCAATGCCAATGTCAAGGTCAAATATATATTGTCTAGTTCTATTATTTTCACGTCAACATACACACACAAAGTGGTTTGGCACGCCTTTTGTCCACACTAAATAATGTTGACGGACGCGTATTTCTTTCGTTTTTTTTCTGTCTAGCCCGATCTAACCCGGGTGTTTTTTTTTCAGCATAACAGTAAGCAAGCAAGCAAGCAAGCAATCCCTCTTTGCTTCGGTTTTAAGTTTTATTATAGAAGGATAAGAAGACAGAAGTCGTCACTGCAACATATTCAAACGCTGTGGAAAAAAAAATCTCACAACCAGCATCATTCCCCTTTCCCTTTCTCTCCACTATTCGCCACGCCCTCTCCCTCGCCATTAACTTCGAAACGCCCTTTCACTCAAAGCATGGAGTGCTCAAAGCGAAGAGGCACTATCTTTTACAGTGCATATTGAGTGTAAAAAGCTTGCGTGCGCTTGCGAAATTCCTTCTTTCCAAATAACGACTTCATATTTCTCAAGGCTTTCCTAAAATATGAGGCATTATCTATTGAATGTAATAAAAAATAAAAACATTAAAGTGATAGGATAAATAATTTTGAATGGCGCATATATTCTTTTTTTATGAGAGCGCCATTAAAAACCAACCAGCAAAAACAACAACATCTCCATATCCTTGCCGCGCCCACTCTCTCCATGCATATCCCGACACGCCAATTTTCTCCATACATTCCCCATCCATCTTCCCTCTCACATAGACCTGTACAGGGACATATCACAGGCATGTTAGATAAAATAAATCTATTAAAAACAACAAAAATTATTACAAATTTGTAACAGTTTTGTTGTTTTCAAAATTAAATATTTCATGGCGAGGAGACTCACAAAATATAATAAATACGTTAATACCCTTATAAAGCTGATTCAGCATCGATCAGCATGTACCCCCATTAGCGTACCTACGGGGGGGGGCAGACTGCCCACCCCTGCCGAGTCAAAACTGATCCCTGGCCCGCTCCTTTGAACTTGAAGACTTTTTTTTTGGGGGGGGGGGTGCTTGTCAGTTTTTTATTCTGGTACGAAATCCTTTATTTGTGGTTGAAGACCCTTTTTTTTTTGCTTGTCAAATTTTGTCTGGTACAAAATCCTTCATTTCTGGTTGAAGACCCTTTTTTTGCATGTCAATTTTTTGGCAGACGAATAAGCCCTCCCCCCGTGGAAAATCCTAGGTACGCCACTGTGTACCCCCTATTTCTTAGTTACGATAGGAGTTGTCGGAGTACATACTATTACTAAGTAATTACTAATGAGGAATAAAAATACTAGAAGCTCGTTAACATCGTTGAAGTTGAGAAACGCTAGACGATTTTCCCCCCTGATTCTGTTTGGGATCTCCGATTACCACTTCAATCGCATCCCTGTCACGCAAGGCAAATAACTATTGCCTTACTATTATCACAATAAACATTGGTTAGGCATATACTCTGCAATATGACTTTCCTATTTGGGCTCTGTGACATGCCGGAGTGGTAATTTTAAGGGGCTAGACAGACACCCCCCAAAAAAGGCAGAATTATGATTTCACATCCAGAATCCATCGAAGATCTGAAAGATAAGCTTATTAATTTCAACAATGATCTGATTACTCGAATAGTTTTGGCCGCTTGCCCTGTTTCTTAGAGTAAAACTGTCGGTATCCCCAAACACTTAGCCCCTAAAAACGTGCAGAATGCTTGGCTTAAAACACAAATGGCCTTACATGTAAGCAGAAAATATAGACCTAGAGTCGGAAGACAGAAACACTAAACGGACATGGGAGTTTCATTCACGGATGTGTCGCCTATAACGTCTCACTCCACTAAATCCGGATCATGAATCACGTTGATATTTGACTTTTTTCATGTTATATAGTTCATATGATATCTCAGCTATAGGACAGGCGGATATCGTGTTGCTTATATCTATCAGAAATGATCTAGTGAAAACCCGGGTGGGACAGACCGCATGGTAGTGGTACATAGATCGTATTCTGAATATCTGATTGTGTCGTCCGAACGCAGATGCTACTATCAGGCACCGTATTTTGGTACAAAAATCGTAAACTGATGGTTTCGTCAAGACGCAACTGAAAAGGAACCGTAAAAATAGCGGTACAGAAATAGTATATCAATTTTAAATGATGGTGTCGTCCGAAAGCAGAGGCACCATATAATATAAGCAACAGCGGTCGTATCAGGAGACGATTTCGACTGAAAACAGATGAGAGGGATCGCAACAATAGTGGTACAAAGATCGTACTCTGATAACGTTAAAATGCATATGCGAGGGAACACAACATAGTGATACAGAGATTTTATTCCGACAGCATCACCCGAACGTAGATTTAAGACATTGCAGAATAGTGGCACAAAGATCGTAGACCGAGACGTTTTTGTCGGAACATAAATGCGATCAACCGTAAAGAGATCGTATCAGGAAGCTTTCTCGTTTGAACACCGATGCGAGGTACATGTAGCTGGCGCCCGCAGAAGATTGGCGAAGAAATTGAACAAGTAGATGGTTTTCTGATCATAGACGCGGGAGAACTGAGATTATTCGCACAGCGATCGTATCAAGAGACGTTCTTCTCTGAACGCTGCTGGGTATGAGAGACCGCAGGATAGTGGCAAAGAGATCGTATCAGAAGACGGTCTGGTCTGGGCGCTTACCTTGACGACGTAGATCAACCAAATATAGTGGTAACGGCACGTCGATATGAAGCCGATTTCTGTCAACCAATAGCTCAGGCAAATGTTTTCCCAAATGAATAGGCATCGGTTAAAAACTGACAATTCGTGTTCCTCGATATCATTTCAAAGAATCCAAAATAAAAGGAAAACGACATGTAGATGTGCTAATAAGGTAGTGGGCAAAATAGTTTGTAAGCATAGCCGTTACATCCTTCTTGGTACTCTGTAACTCAAACTTCATAGTTCCAGAGATGCCAAGTTCAAAAAAATGTAATGCGTGAGATTTTTATGACTCGACGTCTCTGTGCGCGCGCGCGGCCAGTACTTACATGTGTACACTCGTATGTTGCGAAAAGGTGTGCGCGCAACGCGCGCGCGCATGAGATATGGGCTTCAAAACGTTCAAAACTATGGGATGCACGCACGCTATTCATCGTATCACGTACTAGCAGTGCGCTGACTGCACTTTTGATTCGTCTCGCGTGCCGGGCTAGACGCGAAGGCGGTCGGCTAGTCGTATAATCTGGCAAATAATGCTACTTTTTCTCTTTTTTTCTGTCGGGTCCCGATGCGTGAGAAAAATGGATGCCATGCGTGAGATCGTGAGACGGACCCTGAATGCGTGAGTCTCACGCACAATGCGTGAGACTTGGTAGCTCTGTAGTTCGTATAGTCTACAAAATACAGACTTTGTAGCCTGTAGGCTAAACGTTAACCGGATCCATGGACCTACTAGTCGGAACCAAGAGTTCAGTGACAAATCCGGATGCTATTCTACAAGACTGGGTAGTTCAAGGTTCAACGCAAAGTAAAGTAGCCTGGATAATGGAGGACTGATGAATGCAAACAACCAGTTTAATTTCTCTTTTAAAAAAGTTCTTCACATGCACATCTAGAAGTTCTCGTACACAGGACAAGTCCACAATATACAGGGGCCATAGAACGGTTATGGAATTGTGTGCGCGAGGGTGTGTATGTGTGTGAGAATGCATGTGTGGGAGGGGTATACAAGAATTAACAACCTGGGGCAGTATTTAGTATTGATTTCGAAATCAACAATGATTAGGGCTAGTGTAGTAGGTTTCATGGTACACCATGTATCTTTCTTGGGCAAATGTTGGTCCTGAAAAGGACCAACCCAAGATACATGGTGTACCGTGAAACCTACTACACTATTCTTCTTCGCCATGGAAACCTTCAGAAGTTAAATGATTAGGGCTATTTTCTCCCAACCAATAACAAGTGCTGGTGCAAATAAAAAAAACGTGTCCCAAGAGATTGTGACAAACCCAGGGATATGCAGGAGAAGGAAAAAAATAACACACCACGTTACAATTTAGTGTAAAACTGGACTGTGAATGAAGACTAGGCAAATCGTGATTGACTTGCACAGGAAGAGACATGACCTCAAAGAGTAAATTCTGCTCCCAGCGGGCACGGTCACGAACCCGGATGTGGCTCTTGCCTAATCTTTCAAACTGTAAAAACAAAACAACAACATCCTTTGATGTTTCCACTTCCAACTGACAGAGCCAAACACACGCACACACGCGCAAAAACACATAAATCACTTACATTTCTCCCTTCTCCTGACATATCCCACCCCACCACGTCTTGTTCGACACGTCATGGGCCCACATCAACTGCACAATGCTGTGCTGCAGTCACATCACACGAAACCAGTCCATATCGACCGGTGGTCCCATGTCATTCGATATATCGCTTTGTAGTTCTGAGGTCGGGTTCATTAAAGGGGAATAAAACCTTGGAACAAGTACAATGAAGTAGGCTTGTGTCAAAACAGAAAAATCAAAGAATAAGAACAAAGAAAGTTTGAGAAAGATCGGACAAATAATGAGAAAGTTATGAGCATTTGAATCTTGCAATCATTAATGCCATGGAGATCCTCCCGTTGGCAATGCCACAAGGAGGTGCGATGTCACATGTGAACAACTTTCCCTTTGATCTGTTTCGTTTATTTTTCTGTTTTCACACAAGCTATCTTGTTCCAAATGTTTCATTCTCCTTCATTCAATGTGACAGTTGCTTGAAAATTTCTGGTCAAATCAGCAGCGTAATAGGCCAAAATAATGAGGGGGCAAGCATGGCCTACATGGGAATATTTGTTTAAAAGGTTGCAAGATTTTTGAGCTTTTTTGATACAAAACCCTTATTTTGTGATAGATTTTAACAAAATATACAGAAGATCGTACAACATCCACTTTCCTTTATTTTTCCTTTTTTGATCCCCATTTTCCTTAAGGGGGGGGGGGTGCAAAGCACTAATGGCTTTATGATTTATCAACTATTTATCTATCAACACCACTAGTTTTTATAGCTCTACACAACATGCTTATAAAACATGGGTTCGGCACTGGACCCCCAAAGGTTCCACAACCAAGACAAAACAAAGACAAGAAAGTATGGCAATGGACAATGATGAACATTATAATTATGAAAACAATGCCAAAATCTATCACAAAATTAGATTTCCTTTTCAAAAGATAAAATTTCTCGCATGCTCGCTTCGCTCGCGCCTTCTTTTAACATAGAAATTTTTGTCTTATACGCCATGTTCTACACCTTGACAAGACTGTTGACAGTCACGGTAAATTGCAAATTCATCTACTGCCAACTCATCAACTCACCAAATGGTCTACTTTTATTCATTCTAATACCATTCCGTCCATCACCATTTCGTCTAACAACCATTTGGTCCAATCACCATTTGGTCTAATCACCATTTCGTCTATGACTATTTGCCTCATAACCAGTTGAGTTGGTCTAATATCAATTTCATATGGCAAAATGAACACTTAGTCCAATTAGACCAAATGGTATATGGACTAAATGGCTATTGGACCAACTGGTTATTAGACGAAATGGCGATTGGACGAAATGGCAATTAGACCATGTGGATAGTGGACAAACTGGTGGTAGACCAAACGATAGTAGACGAGTTGGCAATTGGACGAATTGGCATTAGACCAATTGGTAATAAACCTGCAGTCGCTGGGGAGGCTTATGAAGTATTATGCTTAAAGCTGCACTTCATAATAGTAGATTATGACGGTAAGTAAATAACTTTGCTAGCCAATTATAGTCATTGCCATGGTAACAACTTTCAAGAGCCAATCAAAATCAAGGATTCATTCATTGGAAGTCAACATTTTGATGGGAAATTTGCAAGTAATTTTCACGCAACGTGTATTGACAGTTACACGATTCAAATTGCCATCTCCTTCCGATTTATTCTGATATCTATGCCGTGTTATCACAATTCAAGCAATTATCCCGTAAAAATAGGCATATCAATTGCAATGAATAAACATAGGAATTGAGTATGTATCAAATTGTAGTGTATGAAGTACAATCAATTAATTGTATTTGAATCACTAACAAAACAATGATGCATACAGCGGGGAATTACGGTCCACTTTGCATATTTCCGGCAATACAACTTTACAATGTACTGTACACTTCCGTTCGGTATTTCCTTATTGTAATAATGTAAAATGACTCATCACTATATTTTAGTTGAAATCTACTAAAATACTATATATTTTTCACGAAGATTCTGCCGTGACTTCCTTAATTCTCACTACATTAGTGAGCATTGATTGACTAATATTGTCTTCGCATCAGTCAGCCCCCGCATTTAGCACAGGATTTTATACATTTATGAGGTGTGGAGTGCAAGTGAAATGAACTCTGTGGATGGTTGGCGTGTTTCCACAATATGAGTCATTTCAAGAAATTTCAGGATATAATTGTTGTCAGGAAGAGTTTGGTTTTTATCATGATGGATATCTACTTCCAGTGCGACATTATGTGAAGTGGTGCACCACCACTGCCACTATCATCATCCCCACCACCGTCATCATCTCTCGTAGCATCATCATCATCATCATCATCACGAACATAACCATAGTTTAGATTATCGTCATCAGACTCATTTATCTTATTTATTTATTTATTATCAATTCGGCAATTACAATATACAATTAAATTTGGAGTTAAAATAGATTACGAGCATCTGTGCGAGTACATTCACTGTATTTTGAATAAGGTACCAGAAAATTGAATAAATAATGTTTGAGAACTGGCAGAATATGTAAACACAATAAACAAATTTGGGACGTAACAAAATAAAATGAAAATAAACAGTAATCATATTGAGACATTTAAAACTCAGATAACATATATCATCAGAGGTAATCTACTCTGTAAATGCAAAAAGAGCCAAACTCATCATCATAATCATTATTCATTTATCATCATCATCATCACTGATCATTATCACATCCGCCATCACCATCATTCACCATCATCGTCATCATCAACAACAACCATACCGTCATCTACATCGCCCTTGACATCACCATGATCATCATCATCATCATGACCATCACTACATGACACACCCTTATCATCGTCATCATCATAACCATAATCATCATCATCATCATCATCATCACCATGGCCATCACTACAATCATGTCACTGTATCGTCGTCTTTAAAATCATCGTCATCAACTACGACAACCATTCACGCCATCAACATCACCAGTCACCATTCAAGATGATCATCATGACTATCACATCACCAACATCGTAGTACCGTCGTCGTCATCATCATGATCTGCAACAACTTTTAACCAACATCATCCACATCAACAGAAAATTAGCGTACCTTCACTCTCAACTTCAAGTACCATCATCTTCATCATGAACATTACCACTATCACCTCTCCCATCAGGGCCGGAGACAGGATAGATGGATTTTGATAGAGGAGTCGAGGGCAAAGCGACCTAAACAGTGACGTCATATTTTCTCCAATGAATTGCAGGGGTATCGTATATTTATAAGACCCGCACTTTTTGTACTCTTTTTCTTCTTCTTTCTTTCTTTCTTCTTTTTCTTCATCTTCCTTTTCTTCATTTCCCCTTCCTTTTTTTCTCTTTACTATAGGCCTACTTCAAAAATCATAAGGGATGCTGCCCCTTGCGCCCTGCCAACTACCAGCGACCGCGGAATGGGTTCGAAAGGGGAGGGGCTGACCATACCAAATAATCAATATCTTCATTTTTACATTTTTGTACGCGTTTATAGGAAAAAAAAAAAAAACGATTTTGAGGCTGAATTATCACCCCCCCCCCCGGTTCCGCACCCCCTTACTACCATCGTCATCAACATCCATCAACATTACCAATACCCCCCCCCCGCGGCGAACCTAGTGTTTTCCAAAGGGGGGGGCAAATTGTTTTGAGGATATTTCGTCCTCGAAAAAAATTGACAAGCAAAAAAAAGTCTTCAGCTTCAAAAGAGGGGACACACGTCTGTTTTCATTGCATTTTTACATTACAAATGGATCAGTTGTGACTCGTCAGGGGGGGGGCAGGGGTACATCCCCTGCATGAGTTGTGACTCGTCAAGGGGGCAGTCTGCCCCCCCGGTACGCTAGTGCCCCCCCCCCCTTGAGAACCAATACTAAAATCAAGGCAACTCCATAGACGTTCAAACTTCAGTTTTATTCTTGGAATGGGGACAGAATTTCTAAAAGCTGGGGTTTTTTTCTTTAAAAAATGTCAGAAAATCGAAAATAAATTGAATCCAGAATCTCAGACGGAGACACCCTCCGGCTAGACAAAGTCTGCAATACCAGACTACGATTCTCTTCCCTCAAGCTCCATGTACATGGGGTCATGTCAGGTCACCGAGCATGCGTCAATCACTTAACGCGGTTTCCGCTGGAGTTCCGAGAAACCAGACAATAACAGAGATGTACCTTGCCGTGACCTGAACAATAAAAAGTCGACCTTCTGTAAAAGGACCTTAAACTAAAATCGAGACAGAATTGCATTCAGATATAATCACAATGTCGCATTCAAACTGCAGCTATTTGGTAAACAGTACATATTCACGAAATGCAGTTGCCGTGATCGCTGCATGTATTTGAGCCAAAGTGCAGTAAATCAAAGTCTACCTGGCTACATCGATCACACAGGTAGATATGATATACAAATACACTGTGGAATTATCACATCATAACCGTATTACGCGGTGAATAACGTGAATAAATAAATGTGTTTACTACTGGAGAAGGCAAGTTTATTAATAGACCAATAGCTGTTATAGTAGTCTATGTACAAAAATAAAATTCCGCTGATAACGTTGGCTGTATACAAAGTCATGTATACATGTAGTAAAATGTAAATTGCTCGAGTTTTAGAATAATTCCCCACTCGTGGCAACTTGAAAATAGTCCAAACAGAACTGTTCAAGAGGTACCCAGCGCGTGTAATAATTATAACTAATGCCTTCAGAAATGTGGAGGGTTTTTTATCTGCCCTATTATTTTATACCGTCCATCACCGATCGTTAATTATACACATTCTAAGGCTGTACACTGTAAAAACTGCGGTGTTAAAACTGACACCAATTGGTGTTTAGAGGACCACACCCTGAGGTGTTAAAATTATACCCTAGAGATTAAATATAACACTAAAGAATGTAAATGTAACAACAAAAGGTGTTGTAATAACACCTATAGGTGTAAAACTAACACCACCGATTTACCACCGGTGTAAAATAACTGGTGTGGTCCTCTATGCAAACCGGTTAACATCACAGTTTTTGCTGTGCATAAATTCCCAGCTCATACATTAGTTGTTGCTATGTCTTACAAGCCATCATTTCTCCACCATGAACGTGTGACAAGCTGTTCTGTAAACATTTTAAATAATCATGTTCCATTTAAGGAAAGTGAACATGTTGAACAAAATATATAGCTTGTGCGAAAACAGAAAAAACACAAAGAAACAGATCAATGAAAGTTTGAAGAAAATTTTAATAAATACTAGTTATGATCATTTGAAATTTATATCATGTTTGTAATGTAGATCCTCCTATTGGCAATGCGACAAATATGTGCGATGTCCACTGATCTGGATAGTATATACATGTATAGATCAGTGGTGATGTCACATATGAACAACTTTCCCATTACTTTAGTATATATTTTACTTAAAGGGATGGTCCGGGATGAAAATATTTATATCTAAATAAATAGAGTAAAATTCAGAGAGCAAAATGCTGAAAAAATCATCAAAATCGGATACCAAATAACGAAGTTATTGAATTGTAAAGATTTGCATGATTCCGGTGAAACAGATCGATTCGATGCATGTCTTCATGGATATTAATTAGGTGGGCTGATGATGTCATATCCCCACTTGTTCTTTTACATTTTATTATATGAAATTATGTTGATTTAAATGTTTTCACCAAGAACTAAAACAATTGGATTGACAACTGCTTAAGTGCATTAGTCACTTATTGCCACAACTTATTTCATCATAATGGAGACACAACATTTACAAATATGAAAAAAAATAGAATTATGATTTAATGTAATAACATAAGAAAAAGGAAAGTGGGGATGTGACATCATCAGTCCACCTAATAAATATTCATGACGATGTGCATATGACTGCATGTTTTCACAAAATTTTGATAAATTTCAAAATTCAATAACTTCGTTATTTGTTATCCGATTTTGATGAAATTTTCAGCATTGTCTTCTGTGAACTTTACTCTTTTTATTTAGATATAAATATTTTCAGCCCGGACCATCCCTTTACACTGCCCCCTTTATCAAATACTATCAGTAATTCATGATTTTTTTTTATATGGGCATGATAGGAGGGCATGTAATACGGATTTCCAAAGAATACATTATGGATGAAGAGTTTGTATCACCAGTAAAAAGAGAAAAAAGAAACATTTGAGGATACTTCATAGTCCATCAAAGGAAAAGTTGTTCACATGTGACATCACACGTCTCTATCGCATTGTCAATGTGAGGATCTCCATAACATTAGTGATCGTAATATTAAAAAATGCTCATAACTTTCTCATTATTTTTCCGATTTTTCGCAAACTTTCTTTGATCTAATTCTTTGATTTTTCTGTTTCCACACAAGCCCACTTATTCCAAAGGTTTTATTGAAATTGAATTGATAGATTTGTGTTATTATATATAGATTGGGGAGCAGCTGCTCGCATACATGAATGACGTCATAATTGGAGACTTTAAATATCATAACTCTTTTATTTTTTAATGGATTTTCATTTACCATTGTTTTCCTCTAATCCGTCTGCTTTTATCAAAATCAACCTATCGATGTTGTAGAGTAAACAGATTATGTATACCCCCTATACGTTAGCGTTTCAAAAAGCAGCATATTGCAGGGGCCGCGGAACGGTTTTCAAAGTGGGGGGGGGGGCTGACCATGCTAAAAATCACAATTGTATGGTCATTTTTTGCGTTTTTGTACACGGTTTTGGAAAAAAGTGGGGGGGGGGGCTTCAGCCCCCCCCCCCCCGGTTCCGCGGCCCCTGTACTGCAGACTTTGCTAAACACCAAAGTGCACTGCACATCGCACGTAGTCATATAATTTAGCAAAGGTGGATTTTAATGAAGAGCGAAAATCACGTCTCTGTCACGTTTCGCGGACCATCGTAGTACTTTTCGTCGGACAACAAAAAAGAGGCTACTTGTACCACATGAATAATATTGATTCAAACAAAAATAACAAATGAAAAGGATGAAAAATAATCGATGACACAGCAAATTTCAGGCCCAATGTGCCTCGTGCCGAATCGTATAATCCTAGCTTTCCTTATTCCAGTAAAATAAAATCATGACTTATATCGGCATGGGTGGCGAACTTCTGCAATTTCAGGGAATCACCAGGCATGCCTCTCGGTCTATAAAGGGAAGTTCACCCTGAAGAAAAGTTTGTTGCGTAAAAATAGCATAAAAATAATAAAATATATGGTGGAGGTTTGAGGAAATTTCGTTCAAGAAGTTATTATAATTTTAAGTTTTGGATTTGTGACGTCATAAGCGGGCAGGTGCCCCCTATGTTATGTAATATAAAATGCTTGAATAAGATTTCTTTTTTAATGGTTCCCGATGACTTATTTGTGCTTTCTCTTCATGATCGGTTGTGAAATGATACACAAAGGTTACAGTAATAAACAATTTCAATTTTCTGAGAAAATGACATTTCATTGATTTTTTTTTACCATTCGCTATGCAGGAATGCTGCACGCATATGACGTCAAAAATCAAATAAATGCAATTCTAAAAACTTTTTTTTTAATTCTTTAATATATTTATATCAAACCTTCGGCAATATGTTGTATATTTTTTTTTCTGCTACTTTTACTATAAACTTTTTTGTCAGGATGAACTTCCCTTGGATACAGTCGAGACGGAATTGAAATCAGAACAGAAGCCGGATACAAGAACAAACCGCGACAGCAGCATTGTCACTCGCGTCACGAGGGAAGCTTTCCTACTTCTCTTCATAAAAATAATACTAAATTCTTAGCAATCTGTTACCGATTCGGGCCGGTAAAAACATCAAGGCTTTATGGGGGAGGTGCTACTCATCCATAGTCTGCAGACAAAAATCAATATTGAAACATTAATCAACAGGTCTGGCTTGTCGAATGCACAGCTCAGAACAATTCCTGGTAGTGGTGGCGCCAAGGATAGGTGGGGAGGGGGGTCACCGGAGAGGGACCATTTGCCCCATTTGGAACCAATGCACCCCGATTGAGATAGAAAAATATCTCGTTATTTGTACATACACTACTAAAACGCCGGTGTTAAATTAACACCAGTGTGGTATCTATATCACAGAGACACAGAGAGGTGTTGAAACAACGCCGATTTGGCGTTAAACCAACACAAATTTGGCATTTAAGTAACACCGATTAGTGTTAAACCATTATAGGTTTGATTCTTAACTGGTGCTGTTTCAATTTGTCTCTGGTGTGGACCAATATACATGTAGATACCAGGCTGGTGTTAAACATCGGTGTTTTTGAAGTGTAGTAGGTCATATAGTCTCCAAACATTTTCTATTGTCCTCCACTTGCCCATCCCTAACCAACTTCAGAAAAAAACTGATATCCCGGTGCCACCACTGGCCCCTTGTATGTTTATAACCTTCCTTGTATTGTTCAGGTCCAGGGTTTGTGGCTGTTAAGATTCCACACTGCAAAAACTCTGGTGTTGATTTAACACCAGCCGGGAATCTATATATGTCCACACCTGAGAAGTATTGAAACAACACCAGTTTGGAATTAAACCGATGCTGTTTTAATACTACTTGGTGTTGTATAAAGTATAAACACCTACCTGGTGTTAGACTAGACCCAAAACGAAACTGGTGTTGTTTAACACTTCTCCGGTGTGAACATATATAGATTCCCGGCTGGTGTTAAGTCAACACCAGAGTTTCTGCAGTGCATGCCTGACCCGGACAACTGACTACCCAAACCAAAAACTAATAAACTATGCAAAACCACATTTAGAAATGTACCCAGCATTCTGACGCCCGAATCTTCATACGCTAATATGGCGTAATATGGACGAAAAACATCACACAATGCTGAAAACGGGGAAACACCCTTTCAAAATGCCCTAATAAATGTAAGCTCTGAAATCTGAAAAAAAAATTGAAACTACAAACCATGTGCAGTTTACTTCCTAGAAACAATGGCATTTTCTCAATTAATATTAGGACTATTTCGCAACTTTTGACAATAACTGCTTACCATAAGGAGAAATAAGGAGCAAAAATATGCATTTTCTTTAACAGGGGGAATTTATACTTCATACGAAAAATGCATATTTTGTACAACGTCACAAATTCCATGAATACAAACTTCAGTCGGGAACAGGCCTTGACGAAAACGTTCCACGAAATTTAATCAAACGAGTAAATTTCATATAATCTTCATTTTCCTTGTATTAATGCTGTTCATAGATTCCTTATCATGCTAAACGCCATATAAATATTAAAAAAGGACTTTAACCAACAGCCATGTTGAGTTGATAGGGCACACGTGTGGCACATAAGGGGCATAGGGCATACAAAATCTACCAGGAAATGGGTCCAAAAATTCATCCGAGGTACTTGTTTACCTTCCAAAGAAACAAATAATAAGCAGAATATTTCTATTTGAATAACTCCATTTAATTTGATAATGATGTGTATTAGTCTGTTTACAAGACCACTTGTAGTTTAATTCATTTATCTTTTAAGCTTAAATCGTGCACATATTAGTAATGAATGCTCAAAGCAGTTATTTTCCAGAAGTTTCTGTTTTGGAAACAGTTTGTGGGTCTTCAATGAGAGCACTGGCGTAAATCCGTGTTGATGTGGGGGGATGACTGAAATATTTTTTTTTTAAATCATGTTTTTAGATATGCAAGGAATTGTCATTGATATGTCCAGAGCACTTGGCGTACCGTGGGTCACGGCATGGGGGGGGGGGGGGCACCAGCAAAATTGTTTAATCACTGAGCGCGCTCAGTTGTCAGTTATACTGACCTAATAGAGACATTTTAAGGACAATGTCATTGAACGGATATCCATCTCACTTATCAAATAATGCGAGCGCGGAGCGCGAGCTGAAATTTTTTCTTATTCACACCTAAAAAGGGACATTACCATCAAATATGTGTAATCATGATAGGTACCTGTCTCGCTAAACAATGCGAGCGCGAGCTGAAGTTTTCATATATTTTGACCCCAAACAGCGAGATTTTAAGGAATATATTTTAGGACTCCATTAAGAGTATGCATATCTCACCATAGTCATCTAATGCGAATGCCAATTTCATTAGAATTACATCTGAACACATGAAACACTTTTTGTAGTCATTGCAGTCATGATTATCAAACGCATCTCACTAATCAAATATTGCGAGCGCGAAGCGCGAGCTGAAAATTTAGATAAATCAGACCTGAAGTGGGGCATTCTAAGGTTTCTTTGTAGGAATTAACTAGGACATACGTATTTCATTAGCCAAATGATGAGAGCGTGAAGCGCGAGCTCCAAATTTTTACCCCCATAGCATGCCCCTCCCGTAGTTACGCCACTGTATGTCCAAATGGCAAATACCCCTCCAATATTATTATCTATTTTTTTTACCCCATTATGGTTTAATGGTTTTATTAAAGATTACATTCAAAACATTTTGACATTCCATCTTAATCCCTTCCCAAAGACCCCAGCATTGTTAGGACATAAGTAATTCGTTTGGAAATGGTGAACTCGCTCTTTATTTGCATTTTATGATTCAATAATATTTCAGGAAGAATTTTCACCAATATATAAAACAATTATCTCTTGTGGTTTTTTTTCATTTCTTTCGTAAAAATTGGGGGGGGGGGGTGTTTGTACAGGCCACCCCCCTCCTCGAAAAGTGGGGGGAGGATATATCCCCCCATCCCCCCGGGATTTACGCCAGTGAATGAGAGAGAGAAAAAAAGGCGCCTAACTATATAGTACAGTCCTTGTTTACCATTTCTATACCTCATATCAATTTTACACTGACAATGTGAGAATACAAAAAATATTGAGCAAAAGTTACAAAAAAGACTTATTCAACGTCTGTGTCGTAAGACTAATTTCATCTTTGGAGTTTGGAATTGCTGCAAAATTTATAACCGTATCTCTTGATAACCATCGATAACCATTGAGTGTTATAATTTCATTTCAATTTTCCCATATCTCTCGAGGACTTTATTTTTTGCAATAGGTCATTTTCATGGAAAACGACCCCCCCCCCCTAAAAAAATATGGGCAATTTTCTAGGCCACGATAGTCGCCTGTTGGAGGAAATCCAATAATGCAAAATTCGTTTATATCCACTCCCGGCCGGCCCCCAGGAAAAAAAATAGACAGCAATGTGTCTATGGGGGGGGGGGGCACCACAGGAATGGCAAGGGGTGACCGCTGCTACATCGTAAAAAAAGCTGTTTAAAATTTCAAACAAATTGTTCAAGCCAGTCACTCAAAAATATCAAAACAATATTTGAAAAAAAATAAACAATGATTTAAAAAATCAACTTGCTGTATAGAGTGAAGGGCTTTAAAAACGGGCTACGTTTCTTCAGTGGTAAAGATTTATAAAGTAGTGAAAAAATGATAAAATAAAAAGAAAAGCGAGAAAGAGTGTTCATTGATGTGCTATTCTATTCACCTGATCTATTCAATTTCTTCTTCCTGCTATGTAAGGCATACTTCTGTAATATCTTGCTTTGAAATCTGCCTATCATGAAAGAAGTGAAAGGTCATTTGACCAAATTGTCCATGAGGTAACAACGAACTGGTCTATTGATAATAAACCAATATCGTCTCACAACGCCCACCCCCCACAAAAAAAATGTTTACGGTCAAGAAAAAAAAGGATTTAAAAAAAAATAATGAAACATGAGTTTACTGGACAAATTCTTTACCACAATATAGAATTTTGTATCAATAAGGTAAAATGAAAATTTGCTCGCTCGCTTCGTTCGCAGCTTTTAAGAAATATGACCCCATGTACCACGTCTGACTCCCTTAAATTACGCCATGTACCGCTTTCCAATACTATTTGTATCTTTTCTCTCCTTTTTTATCTTTTATCCCACGCCTGACCCCCTTAAATTACCCCATGTACCGCTTCCCGATACTATTTGTATCTTTTCTTTCCTTTTTCTCTTTACCCCTCCCCCTTATCACCATTCGTAAGGTCACAAGGCGGCCATCCCTACCCAGAAGCGGATCTAGAGGGGGTTGGGGGGTTGCACCCCCCAAAAAAAAAAAATCCGGGGACCATTTTTTTAAATCTTATCTTTTTTAGATGCAAGAAAACGCCATTTTCACACACAGATTTTCAAAAATTTTCCCTACTGTGGGAGGGGGGACACCCTCCCCCTCGCTCGCTCCGCTCGCTTGGACTCGGTCGCTACGCTCCCTCGCATACCACCCCAACCCCCCCTTTATAAAAAGCTGGATCCGCCCCTGCTACCACCCTATACTACCTTTAGTTCATATTACAATCTCGTGTAGACATCAACTATTCCACATACCAGCAAGTATAAATATTTCCCATTTTTCTATCATTATAGAATCATTTCTATTTAAGTAATATCGTAAATCACGAAGACTTCCTGGCGTCGCGTGAAAGCTATATTATACATACGTGATTATGAGCATCAATTTATTTTCCATAAGGTGATAAATCAACTTTTCTAAGAAAATGTTTTTTTTCATAACGTACATATGAAGGGCCCCCTAAGCCCGCGCATCCAAATTTTATTCATAATTAAACATGACTCTCTAATTGATTGGTCCTCGTGTGCCACGTGCAAAAAATATTAACGAAATTTAGAACAAAAATGTGCGCCTCTAACATAAGAAGTGCAACTATTGTGTTTTTTTTTAGATTGAAATAGCACATACTTTGGAAAAACTATACATCAACTATTCCACATACCAGCAAGTATAAATATTTCCCATTTTTCTATCATTATAGAATCATTTCTATTATAAGTAATAGGCCTATCGTAAATCACGAAGACTTCGTGGCGTCGCCTGAAAACTATATTATACATACGTGATTATGAGCATCAATTTATTTTCCATAAGGTGATAAATCAACTTTTCTAAGAAAATGTTTTTTTTTCATAACGTACGTATGAAGGGCACCCTAAGCCCGCGCATCCAAATTTTAATCATAATTAAACATGACTCTCTAATTGATTGGTCCTCGTGTGCCACGTGCAAAAAATATTAACGAAATTTAGAACAAAATTGTGCGCCTCTAACAAAAGAAGTGCAACTATTATGTTTTTTTTTAGATTGGAAAAACTATACGGGTAAGGAAATGCAAAAAAAAAACTTCTTAAAATTCATCCATGAATGCTGCAAAGGTTGTTTGGTTAAAGATTTGTGACCCACGTCCAGGACTCCAGATTAAAATCCGTCAAATTTTCTCCAATGGTGAAAACACGCTCAAATAGTGTTTGGTTGACTGGGGTGACCTTACCAAAGCTCGACAACCGGATACACATAAACCCTTGTACCACGCAGTAGTCCGGTGAATGTAAACACTTCTCAATTTGGGGTCCTCGGTCCGCTGGTGCGGGGCGCGCACCTTTCTTTCCTTGGTGGATCCAGCGCAGGGGGAGGGGTCACATCCATGACCCTGGGAAGGGAATACTGCGTAATATGTCAGTTGCCATGGGGCAAGGCAACACCCCTGAAAATGAGGGGGACAAGCAAAAATGTTCTTTCTTCCAAACGAGGGAGATTTTGGAGCAATACGCCCTTTTGTTTTTTTTTGCTTGTGTAACATTTTTGTGGGTAGAAAATGCCTCCCTTTGCAAAAACCTGGATCCGCCCCTGCTTTATTTTGTGGGGGTAGGCCACTGTTGGCCGCAAGGGCAATTAACAGTATTTTGGAAAACAAAACTTAAGGCAATCGAAGAAATGATATCTAATTAGGTTCAACCATGGATGCTCTCAAATCACGTTGATATCAAAATTAACATTAGAACCAAGCATTTTATAACCATCGGCGGGGTGGGGAGGGACGTGGGGTTGATGCATAGCGGTGGGCTGGTAGCAGTTCACTGCAGGACTGTTGCCCTATTCTCACTATTACATGTATAATTATCATTCGTATACAGATTACCCATAGTCCCATATACAGAAAACTCTGTCAAATAGTCTGTATATTGGCTAGCAAATTTCGACTACAATTTATACAAAGCAATATTTTGCTATATAAGCAAGTGATGTTACATTAGGGGTGCAGGTGCGGATCCAGGAGGGCCGGGCCGAGCCGGCCCCGCCCCCTATTTTTGACAACCTGCAGAAAAAGTGTACTCTTTAACTTGAGAAATAAAAGTAAGAAAGGGGTATTATACCCATGATGTGTAATTCACAGCCTAGTAACGTTTTTTTGAGACATATAATAACGCGCTTAGACTGTCCAGTTTTCAGTCAGGTCGGAATATCAAAAAATTTGAGCTCGCGCGCTTCGCACTCTCATTATTTAATTGGTGATACTTGTATCCTCTTTATTGATCACTAAAAACAGTCCTAATCGAGTCCCTTTTCCCGTTAATATTATAAAATTTTGGCTCGCACTTCGCGCTCGCATTGTTTAGTTTGATACATATCTTTGTTCATGATTTAAAATTGCTCAGAATCTCCAGTTCTAAGGATATAAAAATAATATCAAAGAATTTTAGCTCGCGCTTCGCGGTCGCATTATATATTAAGACCACATGAGATACCTTATCTTGTTTATAACAATAAACATATACTTAAAACTTCAGTCTTTAGTTAGGACTACCCCCTGAACCCACCCCCCCCCCAAAAAAAAATAGTTTATAGCGTTCAATCGAGAAAAATATTGATGAAAATATTTTTCGGCCCCCTCTATTGGCGAAAGCTGGATTCGCCCTTGGGGTGAGCTTTCTCAAAGAAGCCTAAACAAACGCCCATAATACTAGACCAATGTTCTGTAGTTAGTGATTGTTTTGATACCCTGTACATTTTTTTTCTTACTTGATAATGGTAATAATAATAGAACTCTTAACGGATACATGTAGTCGGATACATTTAACAAGTATACATAATTATGACTTTTAAACCATTTGGGCAGTTCCAAGCAAAAGTGGACATTTTCCAAAAATTTATATTGGCTCTATTTCAAATTTGGATCAAATTTTTCTATCAAAACTCATATGGAATTTCATAAATACAAAAGGGGAGCATAATTAGCCCCCAAAAAATTCCTTACACATCTTACAGGAGAATCCGAACCATACAATAAATTCTATACATGGGACTACATATCTTGTTTTTTTACTTAATTTCAATTTAACAGAAAACTATCGCTTTTTTGTGAAATTTTCTTTTGGATAATCTGAATGTCATCATCTAACATCAAATCAAACAAAAATTTTAAAATATAAGTTCATCATATGCTGCCCGTGAGTGGATATTTCTCATGTCACTCCGTAACCGGTTATGGGTTTACGCTTTAAGTCATAATTAATGAAATACTACATAAATTTTTTAATGCAATGCAGCATATTAACGCCAGAACAACATAGAATCCAATCAATATATCAAAATTATGATAGCAATTCAAAATTCACAGCGTTTGAGCAATATATTTTCTCCTCAAATATGCATGTCCATTTTGCGTCACTCCGTAACCATGATTATGAATATTCATATCTCATTAATTCAGTGGATCAAAATAATGAATTCTATTATTTTGAAAAGTGGGTTTCACCAACTTCTTTCAGGTACCATTTTTTTCCAAATAACTATTCAAATATGGGTGATATCTTTGTTTGAATGCAAAAAAGTTGCCTCTGAATGTCACTCCGTAACCGTGGAAGTGCCCATTTATAATCCTCATTATTACTTTAGTTGGCATTATGTAAGTTATTGTCATCGTCGACATCATCATTAATCATCAATACTTAGCACATCTTGTGTTACTATCAGTTATTATCATCATAAATTCATCATCATCATTATTTATTATAATTATTAGTTTTTTATTACCAATTTGGCTTATAGGCTATATTCTTATTATCACAACAAGCATCATAATCATCATCATTATCACCTTCATCAACATCAACATCATCATCAACAACACCAGTCATCATCAATCTTCATCATATTCACCTTCATCATCATCATCATCGTCACCATCATCATCATCGTCACCATCGCCATCATCATCATCGTCATCATGCATTAACAAAGACATTTCGGGACCAATAATGTACATAAGAAATGAAAGATATATGGCCTACAAATAACCCTTTGTCATTTGTCTGTGCTATACACAAACTCATATTAATATCCAAATGTTTGAGTAGCATATACATATAGATCTGGGCCAATCTTACAAAGAGTTGCGATTGATCCGATCAATCGCAACTATGAAAGCCAGCAAAGTCAATGAAATGCATGTTTGTTCAAAAAAATTCTAGATATGAATGTATATCCATAAAGTCATTGATTTCTTGACAATTTTGTATGATTTCCTTTGTTTACAAAGGACATTTGTACATTTTTTTGGTAGAAAAAAATATGACACTGATGGATTTCCATAGAGTTACAATTGATCCAATCAATCATATCTCTTTTTAAGATGGGGCCCAGGTGGGTGTTTCATAAAGCTGTTCGTAACGGGTTACGAACAACTTTACGCATGACTGGAACATATTCTTAGGTCATAACTCAATTAAACAGGGATATCACATAGCACAAGAAAGGATCACCAGTTGTGCGTAAAGTCATTCGTATCTTACGAACAGCTTTATGAAACACCCACCAGGAATATCTCTATAGTTTTGACAGGATTTGCTGCACTTTATTTCAACACATTCCGATTCAGTGTCAGACCAAAGTTATAAAAAAATGTTCACAAAAATGTACACAATATACCATCAATTCACAAGCTATCCTATAGATTATGTTCATTTAAAAAAAAACAGTACATCTATTATATAATATCTTTGATCTTCAGTAGGAATATGTTACAGGATTAGGAATATATAGGAATGTGCATTCACGTACAACATTAAAGGTCTATGACAGACAATTAATAACGATCTATTATAAACAAAATTGTAATAGAGTAGGCCTACTGGACTAATGTGGGTGTGTATAAACAGACTGTATGAGTGTAGCTAAAAGTAAACAAAGAAATCAATCATTTGTATTTCCTAAACATTAATCAGAAGGCCTAAACCTTCGTCTTATTCTTAGCACATGAGCAAATGTAGGGTATTCAGTTATTCACTAATCGTATATTATTTCCAGAAACAAGTACAATACAGTAATTTCAGTGTCGTGCGGTTGTAGGCGAGCTACCTAGGCTTCGATTGCTGCGAACAAAGCATTACTCACCATCTTCTTGAGGTGGTGGCTGCGTCGCGGCCCCGGAGTGTCGGGGGAAGTGGTCGACTCGATATCGCTGTTGTCAACCGGCTCTTCTTTCACGTGCAGTATATCAAATTTTGCAGATTTGTGTGGCATTTCACCATTTTGCTGTTCCTCGTTTAAGACAGTAGTGGATATGGTCATCACTTGCGGCTTCATGGCTATGCCATTAAATATAATCCAAATAAACCTACGCAAGTGTAGTACTAGGAAAATACAATCGCGTCGTGCTTCACTCAAAACTATAATACCCGGTACGGTCTCTCAGCGTGTAATATAACGTAATATTACATGGAAAAAGCGAACGGAGCTCCGGTCTGAAACACACACACACACAAGTCACGGTCATTCAATATGCACATCCGGGTAGGGTACCCAAACTCGTCTAACGAATATCCGCGATCATTAAAACGGTCGATAATACGGTCAGTTAACCATTTCCCTTGAAGTATATTGAAAACACAAAGGAAGGATCATGCCAATGTCCCTTTTTGGGTCAAACAATCGATCTGGATGCTCTGTCTGGATGATAAAGGTCTATAGCTACACAAAAGAAAGCGAACTGACTAAAATAAGGAAGCTCGATAGTTGATTATTGTTGCCTCCTCGCCCCCGCTTTTTCCAGTCAAGTGATCTTTTTTGTGTGACTCAATAGTAAATCGAATAGATCACATATGAAAAACTTGTTTTTTTATGTGAGCATTAATCGCAGTGGCGGGGTGGACTTTGCTTTGTGCCGACAGTTTATGGTTTGAGCCGATATCGCATTTTAACAAGAGATAGAGGGCGGGGGGCACTAATTCGACGTTTATTTTCGGATGTACATGTACGCATACGTGCCCATGATCCTAAAATTGGTTCTAGTTTGCCTCTTTTTCCCCTCTACAGGAAGTGCATATTTTTGCCAGAGAAAGATACCAGGATATTGTTATATCCGGTAAGTGGGGATGGGCAGAGACTAAGTCATCGAATTATAATAGTCTATATATGCCCAATAAGTTCAATGTCTGCATGCAGGTAAGCAATCCTCTTCGATTGTCCCTCACCCGCCACGCCATCACTTTTTATTTTGCTCCATGTTGCCGATGTACTATTCCAGGATGATCCGGAGATGATCAGTGCTCTTTGAAAATCCTTTACTCGAGTTAAAGAGGTCTGAAATGACCATGCACAGCCTACAATGATTATTTTGTGTATACTGAAGGACACAAAGCAAGTTTAATGTGTGCTAGTCTTTGTGTGAAGACCCACTTGTTGATCAACTTCAATCAGGGTCTGTGTCTGCAGACTAGGATGACATATACCTGGGGGGTGTTTCATCAATATTTTTGTCCGACAAGTTGTCAGATCTGACAACTTTCCTGGATTCTGATTGGTTGAGAAGCACTGTTACTATAGTAACTGTCGGATAAAACAGGACTTGTCGGATAAAACGTCTGACAAGTCCTTTCATGAAACGCCCCTCCTCCTCCCCCTTGCACCCTATTCCACCCCCCCCCCCCCTCTCTCTCTCTCTGAGGTCAACGAAGGATTGGAGGGAAATCTACTAACTATCGGGGGGGGGGTGTAAACGAAACAGAAACGAAATGAAGAAATTGAAAGGAGTAAAATAAATAGATAGATAGATTAGATAGATAAATGGGAGCGAAATCAACATTAGAATGAAGTTTCCAAGGAAAAAACGAGAATTGATAAAAAATAAGAAATTGTGGGAGCAAGGGATAGAAAGAAAAATTCAAGCAAGAAAGAAAGAAAGGGAAATAAAGCAGGAATAACATAAAAAAGAAGAAATTAAATGAAAGGAGGATGAAAATACTAAAGAAGAGAAAATGAAAAGGGGACGAGAAGGAAAGAAGAGATAAAGGCAACGAAAGAAAGATAAGGAAATGTTAAGAAGAGGAAAGAGAAAGAAGACCCATGGAATTTCCAGTTAGACAAAATTGGGAAGAAAATTAAGAGAGAAGAGAATACTATAAAGAGAAGAAAGAAAATGAAAGGGGGTGGTATCTAATTTTTATCGACCCCAATTTTTTTTGGTGATAAATTGATTTTTTTACTCTTCTCGCTTTCCATTGATTATCCTAGATTTGTAAATGAACACTTATAGTTTATAAATGAAATATATAATGACATTTTTTTAAATGAAATGTCTTGAAAGCGGACTGTGATTTTTTTCCTTTTACCTGAATCCTCTTTATAAATAATTATACAATGTTTCCGATTGCTGTAATTTTTACGACTTGTAATAAGTATTTATAGAGTGATCGAGATGATGGGTTTTATTGAAATCATGTCTCTCATATAATTATGCCAATATGGAGAAAGTTAGAAATTGCAATAAACTTATTTGAATATATTCTATTTCTATTGTTATTCGATGTATTTTCAAAATATATATTTTTCTGAAATAAATATTTTGGCAGCCCCCCCCCCCTCCCTCAGTTCAGGTCCCTAGAATATGCGACAGACCACTTGTAGACCTACATTATATACACCGCTGGAAGTCTGGAAGACAACTTAAATCGTGAGGTACAAAGGTTAGGACAAATTCGGTTGTTTTACCGAGAACTGTACCATGACCGCAGAAAAATAGGCCTAAAAGTGTAAAATCAATATTGGAGCATTTGCATAAACGCATTTCCCTTTTCTTCTTATCTCATTTTTTAATGGAAAATGTACACTTGGTAGAGAACACATGACAAGAAAAGTTCACGATTTCCCGGGGAATTTCTACGAACACCAACCACTAACGTAACAACTTTGAACAGCGCAAATCATGCCCCTAAAATTAGCTGGTATACTTCCCTCCTGGTATTATGTTCAGAGAAAGTGTCATTTGATGACGTATTTATGTGAATGAATCTGGAAGTGGTTCTTACCGTTTGGTCTTCCCCTGGTACATTAGCGTGCATAAGGGGGCAGGGGCAGACTGCCCCACTGACGAGTCACAAGACGCGCAAGGGACGTATCCCTGCCCCCCCCTGACGAGTCAAAACTTATCCCTGACGAGCTAAGTGGGACCATCCTTTGAACTTGAAGACTCCCCTTTTTTTGCTTGTCAATTTTTTTTCTGGTGCGAAATGTCCTTTACTTGCGGTTGAAGCCCTTGAAGACTTTTTTTCTTGTGACATGATAATGCATAAGCATGAATGAGGACTTAAGTGTCGTCTATAAAAAGAGTACCTTCCACACTAAATACCTGGGCGGTCCACGGGGTGGGGGCGCATTGCCATATTATGCAACCTTTTAAGAAATCAAAAAGAGAACGGGGGTAGGCAGGGACCGCAGAAGTATTTTGAAAAGTGTCATATTATAGGGTCGGGATGAGGGGCGGGGGTATGACCATGCAAAAACACAACCAGATGGTAATTTTGACGTTTTTTGTTCACGTTTATTGAAAAAAATAATAATAATGATGGCGGTTGCCCCCCCCCCGCACAACCCCTGTTCCATGATTCCTGAGAGAAGAGTCCTACGAAATGTGTTTGAAATTATATCCATCATTTTATTGAGAAAATGACGTGTATTTATTTTTTTAAATTTGTATTCGATTGTCCTTCTGTAACAATATAAAGGGCCATCCCTAAACCCAAAGTCAGAAAACCATATTCAAACTTATTGACGTGCACGTTCTAAGGATGTCGACAAAGTTGAACCTAGTTGGTTTCCGACTTTCCCCGTGCAACTGCACTGATTACTTTCCCTGCTGTGCATTTGTGGCTCACAGGTACGTATTAAGGGTGGTGGGGAGAAGGGGGGGGGGGGGTGTTCACCATTGCAACTCAAAAACCACATGGAGTGGGGAATGTTCATATTTTATTCTGTATTCAGTAAAAAATTGTAATTTAGTAACAAAGACAATAACTACTGTCAAACCTGTGTTGGTGGCAACCAGCCTATAGTGACCGCTATAATCGCTTCCCATGAAGGCAGATTGTGTATTTAAGAACCTGTCTATACCAGCCACTTGTCTATAAAGGCCACATTTTGCGTTTCCCTTGGGTGGTCACTATAGACAGGTTTCACTATGTACAAGTCGACTCAAACGGGGGGGGGGTAAATATATTATGGGGACATTAAGAGCTTTTGTCATATCATGCCCCTAATAAATATGGTCACTACGTATATACTGGTGAAGACGCACAATACACCCATCTTTTCCTTTTTTTCTTTTTTTTATTAAAGAATAGGAAAAAAACAACGAGAAGACCTAACAAAAACATCTCTTTTCCCCTAAAATGCTAAACTAAATGGGTCACCTTTTCAATTATTGATCTACCATGCAGCGGACAATGCATGCTTATAAGTTTGTGGCACATAAACTCTTCCGAAATACCGACATACTGGAGTAATTCTGATTTTTCCCTTGATTTTATTGGCAGTGATTTGACCTAACGATACCACTCCCCCCTTTTTTTTGGGGGGGGGGGCACTGTACGTGAGTATGGGATGTCACTCGGTCTCTTTCTTTCCAGCTAGGCCTGGTAAAGAATTCACTACTATTGTTTGAGGGGGGGAGGGGGAGAGAGAGCACGCTGACAGAGAGACACAATAGGCCTATCATTATGCGTTTATTGTATATAATAGTACAATACGCAGTTCTTGTAGACTTGTACAGCGCATATCATATTAGGCTATGCCATAACGTCCCTATGTGCTTCCAAAAGACTTGGATATTATTACCCTGGCTTTAGCCCCGCAGCCTTTTACAGCGCGGTGGCATTTCAAGGAAAAAATCCTGCCAGGTACCCATTCACCTTACCTGGGTTGAGTGCAGCACAATGTGGATGAATTTCTTGCTGAAGGAAATTATGCCATGGATGTGATACCAATAACGTTCAATTGCCTAAACTACCCTTTATATGACCTTTTCTATTTGAAAACATTATTGCCTTTCCTCCAGTTGAAAAAAGGAGCTGAGACTCCATGGCAGGCGTGGATTTAGGGGGGGGGGGGCTTTAGGGAACTGAAGCCACCCCCAAAAAAAATCCGACCAAAAAGTTGTTCGACCACCAAGAAAAAATATCTATGTATTAAGTGGGTCTTCTATGTGTATATAAAAATACATATATTGCTTAATGCAGTATTCCATTCTTTTTATCAAGTGCTCTAACACTGAGTTTTTACTACCCAAATTAGCTAGCCTATTTAAAGTGACGGTACTAGGACTAGCTATAAGTCTGTAATAATGATCTCCTGTGCAGTTATAATAGTAAGAGTAGACTGCCCAAGACTGCCTTGCTCAGGCTACCCACAATAGTTTATTTTCACTAGTTGTATTAGAATAAACCAACGTCAAAAATTTCTCAAGCCTCTAGAACAGAGCCCCCCCCCCAATTTTTTTTCTTTCCTCAATTTCCCTCATCAATTAGTTAATTTTTCTTCTTTCATTTTTTGTCCTCTCTTTTCAATTCCTCTTTCATTATCGTCCAAAAGATGAATAGGAGTGTATCTATAGGCGCACCTCCCCACCCCAAACACGCACCCCGCCCCCTTTGATCCCATACCCGGAAGTGCTTGGTCGCGCCAGCGCCATTTTCAAAACAAATCTGACATGTGTGTATATAAACTTGGTATCATCAATGAACATTGCAGAATAGAATAGAACGAAAGGAACGCGGTCTGATAATCAAATTTGAGCATCGTGAAGTGGTATGGGAGGATCAGAAAGCAGTGGACAAATGGAATATGGTAAATGAAAATGTTGAAGACTGTATTGGTTTAAGTTATTTTAAGACTAAATTAAGAACATCATTTAGAGAGAGAGAGAGAGAGTGAAGAACATAATTTAGCAAAGAAAATACGATAACGCTGTCCCACTCGTTATGTTGCATGTTGGTAATAATGGCGAATAGTTTCCTTTCCCATTTTGAGAAGGTTTTCCCTTTTTCATTTATTCTTCATATCCTTTTCTTTTTACTTTGCCTTCCCTTTCTTTCTTTCTTTCTTTCTTTCTCTCTTTCTTTCTTTCTTGTACATACTTAGTCTTTCTATCCCTTGCTCCCTCTATTCCTTTTTTTTTATCAATTCTCTTTTTCTCCTTGGAAACTTCATTCTAATGTTGATTTCGCTCCCATCTATGATCTATCTTTCTTCATTTCCCCTTCTTTTTTTCTATTTACTAGATCTATACTTGAAAAATCATCTTTCTTTCGTTTCGTGAGGTAGTTGTCATGGTTGTGTTTTTTTTAGCTCTAGTTTTTCTTGTTTTTCACTGATTTGTATGACCATTTGGTCAGTGATGATAGTCTTAAAATGATTTTGATTTTTTATATTGTCATTATATCACAGAGCCTAGACATGCATATGGTTATGGGACTGTGCACAGTGAACTATCAAAATAAGAACGGAATTCCCTTCATATTTAACATTAGAACTAAAACAAAAATTTAAGTAAATTACATACCTTTATACACCTTGATTGGTATGACTGTTTCTCCCCAAAATAGAAAAAAATGAGAGGTTTCTTACCAGACCAATGTTGATTGTTGTGTATCCATCTGTAAACACTGTAAATACAATAGGCTTGACCCTTGAACTGCTTCGATATGACGTAGCTTTGATGAGCTATGTTACGAAGTGCTGTTTTGAAGAACAATTCATCTAGATTAAAATTGTTATTGAATAATTTGAATATTATGAATTATTATTTTCATAATAATTGTTTACTTTAAAATCAATATTAAAATTTTATTATTTATCCGATTTATCAAAAGCTACTAAAGTGGAGTATTAATGTTATGAAATATCTCTTTCTCCCCAGCCAAAGTGTGTGAAATGTGAACAGCCATGGCTTCCAGTCTCCACAGAATTCAGAAGGGACAGTATCTCCTGGGGAGGACACTATTCACTGCTGCAGTAGCGCCTAGGTTGGTGAAATTCAACACTGTAGAGGTGGTCTCATCCCCTAGCCTCTCTGAGATCAGGAAGTTTTTCAAGGACAATGGATGCCAAGTTTCAACAGGCTACACATGCTTAAAGCTGGTATGTCCTTACTGTGTAGATCATGATGCCGAGGCTGAACGGAGTGCCAAATCCAAGGAGAAGCAACTATTTGTGAATATGACCACAGGTAATTTTTTTTCCGAGGAGAGGGGGGGGGGGGGGGGGGGGGGTAGAACGCCAACTTTAAGATAGATAGTGTTTAGCATTAATAGTGATCCAAACAGCTATCCAAATACTATAACATAAACGTTACCACCCATATAAGGAGGCCTGATAGCTCAGTAAGCACAGTGGCAGTCTTGCAATCCAGGGATTTTGATTCTGTTCACGTAGTGCACTAATGCCCTTTGGTAAGGTATATATCTATGGCAATTACCAGGTTCTTTGGAGAGGACCTCAAATCTTTGGTCCTCTTGTTGCTTGCTGATGAGGCATTCATGTTTTCGTAATAGCAATCAGGTTGAAAAAAAAGGTTACCACCACCAACAATGTGATTATGGTGAGTCTGATATGGCCTTTGGCCCCAAAACTTTTGACGATGAGAGATTGAAATGTACTAGAATAAAGAGGAAAGGAGGATAAAGAGTTCAGTTATCTGTCAAAAAAAAAGATGAGTCTTATTGCCTTCCTGAATATATTCACTGATGAAGACTGCCTGAATTTAAATGGCAAATCATTCAAATATTTTAAGGCTGACACAGTAACATTCTAGCTATTACCTGCTAATGTGAGAGTTAGTAACTGAATATGTGATACTACTAAGGAGGTTACTGACTGACCTAAGTGCTATGGTGGGTGTATACAAAGTTGGACAGTTACTCAACTTCCCTCGTGCCTATTTTCTATCACTTTGACCTTTATTACTTTGACCTTTCACCCTGACCTCTTGATGATCGTCACCTTCAGGTCATTGCCAATGTCAGTGCAGCAGAGTATGCAGTTCTTGGCCCAACCTTACCGACAGCCTTGCCATCGCCAGGAGACAGACCAAGAAGAAGAAGAGCGCCCTCAAACTACCCAAGGAGCAGTCATGTGATCAAGATTGGAGGTCACAGGTCAAAGATGCCGAGGAACTGTGGGAGAAGGGCACCGGGTTGAGTGAGCTGCGGAGTGATGCATTTCGAAATTTGAAGGACAGGTTTGGTGCAGCAGTAAGTGTTCATTTTGGCCATCCTTTTCAAATTGCATATTCCATGTATTATATAAGTTGTTATCATGTGTTTTTTTTAATGGAAATAAATAAATGAATTAAACTGAATCGTGTTGAGTGGTTTTATAAGATGATGTGCTGTTGGTTTCTATATCAGAAAAATGCTAATATAACCATTCCTAAAAAATGGTTTCAGGAAGGATTGAAGAAGTTTATTTTTTTTGAGTCTTTGTCCTTTTTTAAAATGAAAATCAGTCTCAGTAAATAGAAAGGACTACAAAACAAAAGAAATTGCAATTTTCAGAGATGAAAATGTTTTTTGATAATCTTTTACACAGGATTTCTTTATTCTGGTTTGGTATATTTATTTTCTTATTTTCCAGCCACTCTCTATAGAAACCTTCGATAGATTTCATGCTAGAGCAGACTCCAAACGCAAAACATTGATTCTGCCACAGTATGGGCCAGAGGGGCATTACAGGGGAACAGGCTTGGTTGAGAAGTGTAAACAGGACCCGGATGACGAGGAAGACTTCCATTCGCATCGTGTGCAGTCAAATGTCCTTCCAAGGTAGGTGGTTTCACAGATGCAGATTATGATTCACTGATTAAACCCCTTGAAACCAAACCAATCATTAAGTAAAAGGTGTATCACCTTTTTCGTGGTTATAAAGCACTTACCAAATCGATCCAGTAGATATGCATGTTGGCCACTCAAAATTGATAACATTTCAAAGAAAAGAGAACATAGTAATACTTTGAATTTACAAATTAATTATTCAAACAGTCAGAGGCACCTATATAAAGGAATGGTGCAAGACACTAAATTTCTGTCAGTTAACATTGAACCAACAATTGATTCATTTTTAATCTGAATGTCTAATTTAGTGTATAAGTGTTACTATAGGTGGGTGAAGCTTTATGAATTGGAGAGTAATTGAACATACTTTGCAAATGTACATTATGTGCATGCATAGACCTATTGTGGCTTTAGTGGGTAAAGTCTCTGGCGTTTGAACCACATGGTCCGGGGTTCAAATCCCATCACAGCACTCACTTCCTTTGGCAATACATTTCTCTACATTGGCCATTCTCCATCCAGGTGTTTGTAAATGATATGTGTACCCAAGATAGCAAGGGTTTAATGAATGATCGAGCACCTTTTTAGGGTAGTTTTGCTATATTGATGAATCAAATGCATTCATTTCTTTTTCATTTTGTACAAAATGCACTTTGAAACTACATTGGAACTCTTTATTAATTTCTGTATAATCATTCATGATTATTATGCGTGAATCTCATATCCCTATATTACATTTTGTGTTTGTATTTGGCAGGGAATTTTCTCCTTGTCTATTTGGATACCACCTGATTCAGCCTCAGCAGACAGAGGTCATTCTAACTGCCAATGAACTGGACGCTATGGCGGACAGTGAGGTGACCGGTCAGACTGCTTTAGCCCTTCCAAGGGGTACAGCTTATCTTCCACAAGAGGTATAGGGAAGGGCCAAACAATTGTTCATCTTCCAGGTTCTAAATATTGTCAGATTATAGGGATACTTTTTATATTTATTAAAGCACCAATATGGAGAGTGCAGTGACACTATAGCACACATGTCAAAGCTGTGCAAAAGGCATAGTCTTTGCATCTAAATAAACCCAAACATTGTTCAGAGTCGCTTGTCGTTCTTGATGTAAGAAGTCACAATTACATTTTGAACATTGCTGAATTTATATAAACCCCCCTTAAAATAAGTTTGGAAATCTGACTTTGATCGCTAATCCCTCCTTGGTTTTAGTGAATATTAATGTGTGATTGATACCAATGAATAGATCATTTAAGTCTCGATAAAATGATACCCTACATGATATGATTATGGTTTACATGGAGGTGCAGTGCCTTGAAATGTGGGGCAAGGTCAAAATTTAAAAGTTGCAATATGACACAATATTGAAAGTCACTGTTCTTTTTACTGTGTTGATAAGCGAGTTTGTAAGCAGTTTCTTTTGTTTTCAGGCACCTTAACATCAACATTAACATGGAGATCTGTGAGATAACATGATTTGAGTCGTGGTTGGAAATACCCATGCATGTTTGTTTATTTGTTATGTGTTTGCTTATGCAGAGGTGTGTTTGATTCCACGTTAATGTTGATGTTAACGTGCATGAAAACAAAAGAAACCGCTGAGAACAGAAACTCGCTCATCACCACGGAAAAAAAAGGAACAGTGACTTTCAATATTTTGTCATTTTGCAACTTTTTAATTTTGATCTTGCCCCACATGTCAACGCTCTGCACCTCCATGTGAACCATAATCATATAATGTAGGGTATCATTTTAAAGACAATTAAATGATCTTTTGAATAATATCAAATATGCATTGCGTAAAATTGAGAGTTGGGAGAAATTAATGGCCAAACTCAGATTGTCAAACTTTTTTTGAGAAGTTTATAGCATGAACATTGCTAGGAAATCAGAATAAAAATGCAAAATTCAATATTTTGACAATAAAGTAAAAAAAATCATACTTTGTGTAACAAGCGACAATATGGACTCCTCTCTGTAGTAGTGTAAGGATAATTTGTCTCCACTGTTATGTACATATAGTTATGTATAAAAGCACCTCATTGTCTCCTTTAGGGAAAGACAAATATTTGTTTTAAGGAAAATTTTGAGGTAATGTCGGTATTGTAATATTATTGGAAACTACCTATAAATTTCTCACAACCTTACCAGCTGTTTTTGTCTCCCTTGCATAGCAGAGTGAGACTATAGGCGCCGCTTTTCCGATGGCGGCGGCGTCAACATCAAATCTTATTTATTTAACCTAAGGTTAAGTTTTTGAAATGACATTATAACTTAGAAATTATATGGACCTAGTTCATGAAACTTGGCCATAAGGTTAATCAAGTATTACTGGACATCCTATTAGAGTTTCATGTCACATGACCAAGGTCAAAGGTCATTTAGGGTCAATGAACTTAGACCATGTTGGGGGAATCAACATCAAAATCTTAACCTGAGGTTAAGTTTTTGAAATGTTTTTGAAATGTCATCATAACTTATAAAATATATGGACCTAGTTCATTAAACTTGGACATAAGGTTAATCAAGTATCACCAAACATCCTGCTTGAGTTTCACGTCACATGATCAAGGTCAAAGGTCATTTAGGGTCAATGAACTTTGGCCGATTTGGGGGTATCTGTTGAATTACAATCAAAACTTTAAAAGTATGTTGGTCTAGTTCATAAAACTTGGACATAAGAGTAATCAAGTATCACTGAACATCCTGTGCGCATTTTAGGTCACATGACCAAGGTCAAAGGTCAATGAACTTTGGCAATAATGGGGGTATCTGTTGAATTACCATCATAACTTTGCCAGTTTATTGATCTGACTTTTGAAACTTGAACATAAGAGTAATCAAGTATCACTGAATATCCTGTGCAAGTTTCAGGTCACATGATCAAGGTCAAAGGTCATGTGAGGTCATTGAACTTTGGCCACATTGGTTGTATTTGTTGAATTACCATCCTATCTCTGTAAAGTGTATTGGTCTAGTTCATAAAACGTGGAAATAAGAGTAACCAAGTATCACTGAACATCTTGTGCGAGTTATAGTAGTTTTCAAAGTCTGCACTGCTGCTGTGTTAAATCGTGTGATGCAGGTGAGATGGCCAGAGGCATTCCACTTGTTGATCTATTGAAAGAATTATATAAAAAGTTCACCATTCCTTAAAAAATGGGAAAGATTTTTTAAGACATGCATTTCTGCACTACTAGCTGAATTTCTTTTTTGTCTTAAAACTTTGTTCTGTATAGATCTTACTCTGCTGTTGATTTTAATTATAAACAGGTTTTGCCGCTTCTAGAGCAGTTCCAGAAGATTGTGCTTTGGTTTGGCAATGACATGCGGTCATGGGAAGCAGCGAAAAGCTTTGGAAGGAAACTCAATCCCAAAAGGTGTTATTTCATCAGGTAGGCTCGTTGTTGCAAGAAAAATGTAACAGTTTGTTTTAAAGTGCCCACTTTTCTGGGTACAGAAACAGAAATGAGACCACAGACTCTCACAGAAAACCAGTTTTCATACCCACTCTTTTGTTTATGAAAGATCTAGTGAAAATCAAAATAAAAATCATATGAAACCTAAATTTGCATCAGTGGAAAATATGCCAATCAAACTTTTTTGTCGTATTTAGTTTTGTCTGCATCCTGTTGGGACTGCAGTATGTGTATAAAAAACTTGGGCTTTTCTCAGATTTTCAATATTCATATTTTTGCTTTATCACACTCCATTTTTGTGCATGTTCCCAAAGAGCCCTGAATTTGTTTAGAACACCGAAGAATGCAGAAATTTAACTTTAGAAAGCAGAAAATTGGGGACTTAACTTCTGTAGAGGTGTGTAGATTCGGTAACAAGTGCCCTAAGCATGAATTAGAAGATCATTGTTTCAAATCCCACTCCATTCTTACAAGTGTAATTTCTTGTTTGACAAGATATTTTGCTATTTTAGCCTTTCCCCACTTCAGTATTATAAATTCTTAAGTCGATGATTGCTGGTAGGAAAGGTCTCCCCCTAAGGAAGTCGGAAGAAAAAATACTCTTACAATATCTTAACACCCACCATGTATTCTTTGCAGGATTTCAAGAGGTTGTCACATTGTGATCTTTTAGCCAACATATGCCGACATGTAGCCACTAATTTTCTCATTTAATCCTGCTTCGTTATTGTAGACCTCTCGATGCTCATCCTGCCCCCTTGCAAGCCCTAACCAATGGTCTGAGTCTCAAGAATATCCTCCGACAAGCCACGCCCATGAGCCATAAGTCGATTGTCTCTTTCCGTTCTCTTAGGGATGAGGTTCTTGGAGAACTCTCCCATGCAGAGCAGGTCGCTGGGGTTAAGGTTAGGTCCTATATTTCATACACATTCTTGATCTTCCTATATACAACAGTTTTTCTTACTGCCTCATTTTCATTGTTTATTGATATTTTATATGTTTTGCCCTTTTTGTCATTATTTTTTCATTTTGTACTAACTTTTTGAATCATTCCAATCTTGTAAATATGTAATTATGGTGATTGATTTCATTAAAACATACATAAACAAATCTTTGTATGTACAATATATAATTTTAGTAAATATCTTTGTTATATTTCCAAGTTAAGTCTTCATTTATAACATTGTGATATTTCAAAGATAGAATCTTCACATATGACTTTGTGATGATAAAATGGTAGTTGTAATATTGAGTGGAAGCCAAATCCATTGTATCGGTCAAATTCAAATTTTCACAAAGAATTAATCGATGAGAAATGGCAAAAAACACTTTTATAGGGTTTGAATCATTCAGTAGTAGTCCAATATAATTTACATTTATGGATATTCCTTAAAAACATGTTATGTCCATCCCGTTTTGTGGGACCTTTCTGAAATATTTATTATTATAATTATTATTTTATTATTTATTCATTTATTTTCTTGGGGGGGGGTTCTAATTATATGAACAGTTGTAAACTTGTAATACTTTATTGTCTCGCCCACATGAGGCGAAGGCAAGACTTAGGGATCGAAATGTTGTCCGTCTGTCATAAACGTGTAATGACACATAACTCCACAACCGTAAGTCGCTTTTCAACATAACTTGGATGGTACATGGACTTAGGGAACCGGAATGTTATGCTGCAGTCGGAAGTCACATGGTAAGGTCAAAGGTCATTTCAGCTCAACATTAAAGTTTACATGCAAGACTCTTTTATGACACCTACATGTAACTCCGCAACCGTAAGTCACTTTTTAACCAAACTTGGATGGAAGATGGACTTGGGGGACCTGCATGTTATGCTGCAGTCAAAGGTCACATGGTTAGGTCAAAGGTCATTTTGAGGTCAATGTTAAAGTTTACATGCAAGACTCTCTTATGACAACTAACTCCGCAACCGTAAGTCACTTTTCAACAAAACCTGGATGGTAGATATACTTAGGCGACCTGCATGTTGTGCTGCAGTTGGAGGTCACATGGTAAGGTCAAAGGTCAAAGGTCATTTTCAGGTCAACATTAAAGTTTACGGGCAAGGCTCTTATGAGAAGTGTTATTCCATCCAAGTCATTTCACAATGAAGTTTCGATATACTTCTCTTGCGTGCCCTCGTAAATCACAATATTTCTGGTTATTTTCATAAGTGGGCGAGACACAAAATTGCTTTTGCCATGTAATTATCATGGAAGATCATGAAGCAAAGTTGATTAAACAAAAAATTGGGATGGGACATAGAAACAGACCTGTTCATTATGGAATTGGGTTTCATTTAATGGACAGATAATAAGATATTAATATTTTTTCTTTCATCTCCATCTTTTGATAACAGTGGAAAAGATATCCTCTTCTCAACAAGCATATGAAGGGACACAGGCGTGGTGAATTGACCGTCTTCACTGGACCAACAGGGTCTGGCAAGACCACCTTCATGGCCGAATATTCCCTGGATCTGTGCATGCAAGGGGTGAGGATTTGATTTCATTCTATTTTACAGAGTTACCGACCATTACATTTTTGCCTCATAATTATTGTGCTTTTTTCAACAAAATTGCAGCATTAAGGTTTTCCTCATAAATCGTGATTTTTTTTTACTAAAAAAAATAAATGGGAGCTATATTTTCATTTTTAATGACAACTTCAACGTATAAGCAGTGGATGAATAATGTAATTTCAGGTAACTAGGGAAAGATCAAAGGCTATTTGGGGGTCAATATCTGAAAAATGCAGTTTTGAGGCTGACAGAATACAGTTTACATGTATGTGTTGTGCAGCCGATAACAGGACATTTACCTTGAAAAGTCCAGATAAATAAAAATTGGTTAGATATTCAGAAAGTTTTACAGAATTTCTCATTTCCTCTTCTGAAATAAAATCAGAACTTAAATTTATTCTTCGAAAATTTATTTTCTATTATATTAATATCAATACTCATCAACCGACTGAAATGTCATGGTATTTTCTTCTCAATCATTTGATTTTTATGAGATTTGGGTTATTCAATTCTTTTTTTTTCCAGGTCAATACACTTTGGGGCAGTTTTGAGATTCAAAATGTCCGGCTTGCCAAAATCATGCTGACTCAGTTTTCGATGTGAGTATAAAGTCACCCTTTGTTTATTATTCTAGTTGATTTTACACCTAGGAAGAGTAATAAACCTGGAGGGTGTTTCATAAAGTTGTTCGTAAGTTAAGAGCGACTTTAAGAACGACTGGTGAACCTTTCTTACGCGCTAAGCTATCACCAATGAACATTGAATGGTGCATATTCACCACAAGAAAGGATCACCATTCGTTCTTAAAGTCGCTCTTAACTTTAACAGCTTTATGAAACACCCACCTGGTAAATTTCAGATTAATCTACAGCTGTTTCATCTTCTATCCATTTGGTCCCTTCCCACTTGGTCTAATATACAACCAATTTGTCTAATTGCCATTTGGTCCAATTGCTACTTAACCCATTTTACCATTTATATAATATTGACTGGCCTTGAGGGGAACATCAAAAATATTGCCAGCAAAAGAATCATATTGGCCCGAGTCTTTAGACGAGGGCAATATGGGTCTTTTAAGGGCAATATATTTGATGTTCCCCGAAAAAAGAGCCAGTCAATATTTTTATTATCATCCAAATCAGATATCTAGAGCAAAAATCACGATAATGTGGATATTTCTTTTCAAAATAGAGTTCTATTGTGTCATGTTGATATCGGTCTACGCTCTGCACTTTACCATTATGACGTACTTGCAAGCGCTTGGATCCAGTGATGTCTTTATTATGACGTATATTGTTTGTGCGCGGATCCTTATGAAGCGTATCTCTTTATACGCATCCACAAATGCCCGGATGTGAGACCAGGGAAAATACAAAGGTATACTTTGCATCGTCTCTGCATGCAAAGTAAATACGCACATTGAGACAGAGGAAAATACAAACAATATACCTACCCTTCCCGATATCCAGAAAATGTAGGGCAATACGGTTTTGTAAATGACCAGCTCAGATGTCTGATACGGGTGATAATTTGTCTTATTTCAGTTAGACAATACCCATTTTGTTTGATACTAACGTGGTCTTAGACCACTTATTATCTATGGTTAGATGAATTGTTTGTGAACTGAATTTTCATTTAACAAATTTAAAAATGATAATTCAACGAGGCAGAGATTAGACCAAAGTGGACATAAGACTAAATGGCCTGTATTCTGAACTCGGGTTTAAATTAAACCCTGGTTTAAAGTTGTGGTTTAACTATGGAGAGCCAATTGGGGCACAATACCCTAACAGTGCACATTCAATTCATTAACTCACACGACACCCACATTGGCCGGGAATGATAACTGAAGTATTTTGAAGTATTTTTCATCATTATGAAATCAAAGGAAATTACAATATAAACAGAATTTTTGAACTTTTGTCTCCCCATAATTTTAGCACAGAGTTAGACCGTGGTCTAAGTTAAACCTGACTTCAGAATATGGGCCAATGGATTTAGCCCATGTGGTATTAGACTATCTGAGTAGAAGACCAACTGCTTGTAGACCAAATGAAAATAAATTTCACTTTTGATGGGAAGAAAAAAAAACCAATCCAAGCTTGTGTTTTTGAATTTATTTTTATCATTAACTTTTTAAGATCGAGATTGAAGAAATAATGCATTGGACACCACTTACATGTACCATATCTTAATACAAAGTCATTTATGTGAACAAGATAATACTCTTTTCTGGATGTAAAAAATGCTCTCATTTAGATGAAAATGGTTCCAAGCTCATGTCGAAATGGCCACAGCTTGATAATTATCCATTCATTTTTAATCTATTATTTATTTTTCTATTCTGAACAATTCATTATTACAATGATCAGTTAATTCCTTCTGTCCCTTTGGTGTTTGATATTAACATGATCATTCCCAAATACACCCTTGATATTTTCAGGTGCAATTTGGAGAAGAACATTGATAAGTTTGACCGTTGGGCAGATAAGTTTGAGCTGCTCCCCTTGCATTTCATGACATTCCATGGCCAACAGAGTCTCAAGACAGTTATTGATGTGAGTCAGCAAAAGCGATCTGATATCCCTTGTGACAAAATCTGTTATTGTATGCAATGGTCATCCCAAAAGGGAATAAATCCGTGTTTGCTGAAATATTATTATTTGAATGTTATCCTGCACGTTTTTTTTGTACCACACTTTTAAGTTTATTTCTGGCCAAATAATCACCTTTACTTTTAAGTTTATTTCTGGCCAAATAATCACCTTTTTTCTACCAATTGTCCCATCCTAGATGATTATCAGCCTAAATATTGTTGATCATGTAAACACTTTTGGTATGTACAAAAGTGCCTATACTTGACGATTTACATGTATACATGATTAGGAGCCTCCTTGATTTTAGATCAAATGCCTGTTTTATTCTAATCACTGTCTCAAATAAATCGTGCAAATAACTTTTTCACCTTCAGTGTGTAGAATTGAAGATTTATCAAGTGAACTGCTTCTTTCATTCCATTTTCCTCTTTCATTCTGTTCATGACAATGCTGTTTTTTCCCCCTTTAGGCCATGGCCCATTCTGTCTATGTCCACGACATCGAGCATGTGATCCTTGACAATCTCCAGTTCATGGTGGGCGTGTCAGAGCGCCATCTATCCGTCGACCGCTTTGCAATCTATGACAACATCATCGCTGCCTTCAGGAAGTTTGCGACGGAGAACAACTGCCACGTTTCGGTGGTCATCCACCCAAGGAAGGTAGGTGGATTGAAAATCCAGGGGATGCTGAAGATTTAAGTGTGACTTACATGCTTAAATTCTGACGTCACATGCATGTAATATGTAACATGCAATCTTATCAATTATTCGAAGTACTGCCCTCTTCATATGATTTGACGAATGTGGTGATGCCTTTTATACTATATGCAACTGTGAATTTAAGTGCAACTGTGAATGTAAGTGCAACTCTAAGTCACACTTACTCGATGTGAAAGCTCCACTTGTCCGAGGCTCAATGATTGCTCATATAGGTAGCTGTTGTGATTGATAGCACATGCAAGATCATTTTGATCATTCATAACAAAATCAGCCCTTTTATCAATCTCTAATTCTTGTTTAATTTGGCCCAGATTGCTGCTAGATAAACTGGAGAAAATGAGTTAACATTATCTTTTTGGGGGAACACAAAATTGAATGATAAATATTGATATTCCTTTTCACAACCTCTGGCCTTTTGTATAAAAATTTTGCCATAAAAAAACTATGGCAAATAAACAAACACTCTAGCAAACAAAATAATGTAATCGACAACAACATATTGAAAAAAATCTGGCAAAAATAATGCCAGAATTTTTCTTTTATGTAAGAGGCCCCTTAAGGATCACCACATAGGAAAATTTTTCCTCTGACAGATGTGACTTAATAAAAACAGGACAGGAAATGTTTTTCCCCCATGTTTTTTTTGTTACATTTTCTTGTTTAGTTGCATAATCATACATGTTCTAAAAGATTTTTGAGGTGTAAGGTGTTATCAAATAATACTTTAATTGGAAAAAGAAAAATTATGATACTTTGCTTACTGCTGAAACTTTTGAGAATAGAGGGACATGTTAACCATGCCTTCACCCAAAATATACAAAGGTTCCTTTTATTTTGTTTATTTGATACATTTAGGAGAAGGAATCAGATCAGACATTACATTCTAAAATTTTGTGAGGTTTAAGATGTTATCTAATATCAATTTAATTGAAAACATTGCAAAAATTGAAAACATTGTTATAGGCCTACTTTGCTTACTGCTGATATTTTTTAGAATAGATGGACATGTTGACTGTACCATTACCACAATGTAAAGAAAAGTTTCTTTTATTCTGCATATTTGCAGGAGAAGGAATCAGATGAGCTCCAGACGGCTTCTATCTTTGGTAGCGCTAAGGCAAGCCAAGAGGCTGATAATGTCCTGATCTTACAAGACCGTAGGTTTACTGCTCTAAGGGGTAAAAAGTATATACAGGTAAGATATTACCTTTGAAAGGAAAGTTCACCTTGATGAAAAGAATACCGGTACTGTAAAAATAACAGAAAAATAAGAAAAATCATTGAAATGTCATTTCCTAAACAAAATGAAAATGGTTTTTATTGTACCTTCAGTGTATCAACATACAAATAATTTTACTATTTTTCCTGAGAGAAACAAAATTTTAGTCCTCATGAACCTTTATGAAATTGAAAGTTATCTTGCATAACATGTGGCACAGCTGCTCATATGTGATGTCATTAATCAAAAAGTTAAAACTCTTGTAACTTAATCTTTAAAAGATTTTCCTCAAACCGTCATCACTGTATTTGTAAACATTTTTTCTGGTATTTTGAAAACAAACTTTTTGTCAGGGTGAACTTCCCCTTTAATATCGAGTAAAGCTGAGTGAAATTGACCGGTCCGTCAATGCCCGGCTAATTGCTGCTGGTCACCGGCGCCATTTTCCCGCTGCAGACTGGTAGAATGATGAAATAAAGTAAATTACAAATGAAATTTATAGAGACAGATGCTTTAAAGATAAATGCCAGTTGTGACGATTTCAAACTGAGTTCGTACAGAATCCAATGAAATGACCACCAAAGTGTCTGTTTGTATAAACAAAAAATTATGTGCAAAAGGATTTTGGAAATAAATTGTGTAATTGCTGAGAAATAAGCAAATAGGCATGGGATTGGGGTCAAGTGTCGGGCCGACATTAAAAGCAGTGATAATATACTGTCCCACGTGCGCTTATCTGTGTTGGTGATCTTCAGTGTGAACCTTTTTAAGCGTAGATTTCAAGATTTCACAAAGTTCAGTTTATGTGACTGTACCAGATCTAGATCCTCGATGATATACTGACAATTAAGCCTGGTTTTCTGACTTTCTCGTGAAATCAGTGTTTACTGCAACTACTGGCATAAATCTTTTAACCATTAATCAGTTTAAGAAATTGGATATCATATGAAAATTTAAATCTAGATATGAAAATTTAGTTGTTAAACTGGTTGATATTTGAATTTTGAAGTCTTCAGTGACACTGAATTTCTTAGTCTCCTCTTACCTTTTTTCTGTTTGATATCAAAAACATAGTTGTATGATAAAGTATCAGGCAAACCCTAATTGACTTTTATCTATGCCACCTATCCTATCTTTCTTACTAACATTAAAACTCTTTTAAAAAAATTATAACTGTTATAGTTTATAACATATTTATAACAAATTTATAATATCCAAGTCATTTGGAAGCGCATAGGGACGTTATTCATAATGTGTTATGCGCTATACAAGAACTGACTACTATTATTATTATTTACTGTATGAGTGTGAATGTTAGGGGTGTACATGTATGTGTAAATAATGGTATGTATTCATATTGGGAAAAATACACCGCCCTACCTACTCTAACCCTATCTTTTAATGACCCATTACTTCAATACAAATTTTTTTTGCCTCGTGTAGAATTCCTTTCCTGCTAACTCAATCGAACCTTAAACAGATTTATTATGGATGATATATAATGTTCTCCTTCATCAGGTGGTCAAGAATCGTTTCGATGGGGACCTGGGTATCATTCCGCTGACCTTCAACAAAGAAACACTGACCATGTCCCCACCGGTCAAGCAGAAGGCCAAACGTCAGACCAAGAAAGAAAAGGAAGGATCGGATGCGGAGCGGAAGACGGCGAAGACAGAAGGAGAGGAGTATGAACTCTTTGAAGGCATGATGCTGAAGAGTAAAGATGAGTCTGAGATTGGGATTGGAGAATGAAACTAACTTTCTTGAAGTGTTTGATCAAAGTGATGCTAAACTCAAGAGTTAAAGTGAGTTTTGAGGTTGGGATCAGCAAGTTAATCAAAATCTATGTTAAAGTTTTTGCTCAATAAGGTGGAAACTCAATGAGTGAAGATGAGTCTCAGATTTAGATAGGAGAGTGAAATTGACCCCTCTTTGAGTGTTTACTCAATATAATTCTAACTAAAGAGTTAAAGTTAGGTTTTAAGTCGAGATCAGCAAGTTAAACAGAATCCTTGTTAAGGTTTTTGATCAATATGGTGCTAACTCAAGAGTAAAGATGAATCTGATATAAGTCGAACTCAAGAGTTAAAATGAGTTTTAGATTGGGATCAATGAGTGAAACTGACTCATCTTTAAAGTGTTTGCTCATGGTGCTAACTCAAGAGTAAAGATGAGTCTGATATTGAGATCGTTGAGTGAAACTGACTCCTTGTTAAAGTGGATGCTCACTATGGTGCTTAACTCAGAGGAGGCATGAGCCTTAAATTGGGAACGACAAGTGAAACCCCTTAATGAGTGAAACAGACTTGTCTTTAAAGTGTTTGCTCAATGGTGCCAACTCAAGAGTAACAACAAGTTTGAGGTTGAGGTCCATGAGTGAAACCGACTCCTTATTAAATTGTTTACTCAATATCATGCTAACTCAAAGAGTTAGAATGAGTTTCAGATTAGGATTGAGTGAGCATTAGGTGATGCTAAACTCAGAGTACAGACAAATCTGAGATTGGGATGGGAGGAGAATCTGGCCCTTCATTGAAGTGTTTGCTCAATATGGTACAAAACAAAAGAATTGAAAATGAACCTGAGATCAAAATTAGGGGTTTAGTTAGCTCCTGCAATCAGTGTTCCTTTGTGATGACAAAACAACCTCTGTTTCGGGTCAGTTAAAGCACATCTATGGTTGCTGCTGAAGAGTGTAAATGGCATTGAGTTTGGCTAGTGAAATTGCCCCCCCTTTTTTCAGTGTTTGTTTGATACGACAATGTAAAGGGAAAGGGAAGGCGGTGGAAGGAGGAGGGGGAGGAGGAGGAGTAGGTATTCTAATAAAGACAAAATTACCTTGAACTTTTTACAAATAGTACTTTTGTTAACTTTTAAAAGAGGTAATTTTCTTAGCTGGGGTGTTTTGTTTTTAAAAACTTCCCAAACAGAAGAAAAAATAAAAACTTTCTAGGACTATTGTTTGAGCTTACTAACCAAAACTTTTTATCATAATTCACATTTGAAATTATGGTAAATTCCATGGCTTTAATCTTCATTTTCAAAAAGTCAGAGCTCCATGTTTCACGCAAGTATCTTGTAGACATTGTGGAACACAGTATAGCTGCTGTGAAAGATGATGTGTTATCATGTGCTTCAGTTTGATATGCCAAAAATATTGTGTAATCTCATTTAGACTTGTACAATGTATTCTATTTAAATAATTGTATTACAGTACATTGCAGAAATATGATAAGGCCTAGGAAATAAGTTTTGTTGCCCTTATATGTCGACCATAAAATGTGAAAAAAAAGGGTCGTTAAGTTGAATTTCAGCATATATGAAAATACAAATATTTTTTTCTCTTTGCCTTTTCCTTGAGGATTTATTGTTTCAAAATATTTACATATGTACATATTTACGAAGGAATAACTCTTTTTTTAAGAGTCAAATGACATGATATTTATAAAAGGAATTACAATATATCAATGATTTTCTTGACCTCTAATACACAAAATTGTTTAGATCCATAATGATTTAATAAAATTTAAAATATGAAACAAATTCCGTGATCAATCACTTATTGCTTTGATTTAGATTTTGAAGGTTGCATTTTACATAATGATTATAAACTATACAAATGCAAAGTTTTTGTGAGAAAATGTCAGATTTTTGGGAGAAGAATTAGCTCCAATTTGTATCCAATGACATCGAAAGCACATTAATTTGCATTTTAACATATATGCCAGCATATGTAAATCATTCAATGCATTATTCTTTGTGCAGGTAAGGTATGGAAAAAAAAAGGGAAGTGACCCAACTTTCTGATTTTGGGCTTATGAGGGCGACAACAATTTGTTTTGTAAGGCCTACTAAACATCAAAATAGAATTCCCCTAATATTCAAAATCACAATGGCATTGCTGAACGTGTTCCCAACACTTATATACAACTGTTGTGTCAAAATTAATGTCAGAAGAATTGTGAGTTGTATAATGGTACCCACCATTATTAGGCAACGATCTGAACGTGAGTGCAAATAGAATCAAATAAAATGACCACCAAATTTTTGTATGTATGAATATATAAAAAAGCATATGCCGAATGGCTGTGGAAGAAAATATGTGATTGAGAAATTTGCAAAATAAGCACAGAATTCCATCTATTGTCAGGTATTTTTTTATAGCAATAATAGTACTTTGTGTTACATATACTTTTCCGTGTTGGTGATCATAAATGCTGTTGGTTTTCAGCTAAGATTTCATGATTTCACAAAGACGAGTATATACATGTTCATAACCAGATTTAGATCTATGATAATAGGGTGACCATGAATCTTGATTGTAAAGACTTTCTCAGGTAATTATAGTTTGCTGCAACTTCATTCTGTTAGGCCTTTAATTGATATAATTGACCATTTGGCTTTTAAAACACTGTCCGCTCCTGTCTGACCCAAATGATCACAATTGTGATTTCATTCTCAGCTGAATCTTGTGACTTTGGTACTAAAGGGGATTTCCAGGGGCGCTCTGACTCTTTTTTGTGTTATGTCTAGTTCCATGAATTTGTTATTTTGTTGTGTTAATGGATGTGCTCGCTATCATGTCACCTATATCATTATTCGTGTAATTAAAGGAACATATTTTCATGAAAATACTATTTCTACATGTAAGTCTTTTTATTTATGTTTTCTTTAACTGAGCCTGCTCAGCCTGGGTTCTATAACAAAAAGCTTAGTGATTAATTTGAGAGAACAATTCTAATTGGTTTATAATCAGTCTACTGAGCAAAATGTGGAGGCAACAATGTTCTTGATAGGCTCTGGGATAGGCTGTTTCATTTAGAGATTACTCGCTAACCTTTGTGTTATGGGGCCGGGGTGTAAAAATGCTTACGGTACTTTTAGCAATTCACTCAAATCAATAAATGGTATGTGTTCAATCATGCTAACTTTGAACAATTCTAGGGGGATTTCCTTTTGACGTCAAATTGACTTAATTAAAAACAAATATTAGAGAAGTTTGAAAAAATATCTGAAGAAAAGCGGGGGGGGGGGGGGGGCTTCGACATGCAATCAATGAAATCATTACGTTTTTGTAATATAATCAATAAAATTTCGACAGAAAGTGAGCCATCTTCGGCGGAATCGTTAACAGCTGATTGGAGAGAGGTGATGGCCAACGAACGTAGAGGGCAGCAACACACAAGCGTGTTGCTCTAAGGAAGGTCAACTCCGCTCGAATTTTGTGACCACTCTAAAAAATAAGGGGGACTTTTCGGAAATTTGTCGAGTTGATTTTTTTTCATTTGTTAATTTTTAATATTTTTAATGAACAATTATTAGGTCGGTTATTCTAGGTAGAAATATTACAAATATTACTTTTATTTTTAAAGAAATTATTTAGCTTAAATAATCATGATTTTGACATTTTTTCTCATTTTGGAATATTAAGTCTATGACGAGGATACCTCTTATCTCTTATTTTCCTCTGCTGAATTTCGCTGCACCACTAATAAATGCATAGACAACTACCGTAATAATCGAGGTCAATTTTCTGGCCTGGGTGCGCCGAGTCTGGGCCGGTCGCGTAGCTACTAGTAACGTTGATGATGCGCTGGGGCTTCAGTCGACTCGTCTTAGATCTTCTAGCAACATACACAATGACGTCTAATTTGCCTGGTCTGATTTGAAGTGCAATTGCTTCAGGGCTGATGTTTATCAACGATGATTGTTCAAGGTCAGATTTCAAATTTTAAATTGCATTTTACTTTTAAGTCTATAAATCTTCATACAAGGCGCCGAATCCCCGAAATCCGGGTCTAAATTTCAACTTCGAGTCCGAGACTATGGACGGCGAAAAAAACCCTCATGCATCGGATGCATTGCATTGGCTGCGCGCTGCGCTGCAGCTGAGCTGCACAACCAGCCAGGCGCTGGCGTCGCGTCGAAGGTCGATAATCATTGAGCAACCAAACTTCCAAAGCCAAATTAAAGCTTGAATAAACGGCCACCTATTCACATTTTCCCTGGTTTTCTTCAATAATTTCTAAGAAAAATCAGCCAATTCTGGGAAATTGATTGCAATGTTACATCGTTTGCAGAGTGCCATCATCGTTTTGCGTTAGACCTTAGTTATACTTAGATCTAGGCCTAGACTAGAAGAAATGGGAGCTAGATAGATTTTACACCATCTTAATTTATGATTTTGGGCAGAAAGTAGATTTGATTGACAGCATCCATATCTTAATTTGACCATTGATTCTGTGCAATCAAAGACTTTTACATAATTTGTTTGCCATATTGCAAGAATTGGTAAATTTTCCTGGGCCTGCATGGCCTGGGCTTGGCTGGCAGAACGCGTATTTTTTTTTGGAGAAATTTCGAAAGTGAAAGAGCAAAGTGACTGAGCTCGTCGTGATTTTATTTTTATGCATTTTCTAACTGAATTTTAAAGATTTCATGCCTAACGGTAAGGCCTAACGGTAACTTTTCAACCATTAAATCTTCTAGTTCTAGATCTAGACTTTACCCTGTAGGCATTTAACGGACTAAAAAAATCATAACTAGCGGCTAGCCCATGCAGGCTGGCCTTAATTGAACCAAACTTAGCTTGCATGGACCAACCCTCAAATGGTCTAGATTTAGGCGTCCTATACTATAAAGACAATGTGGAATTCATCTGTTTTGAGTTTATTATTATTTTAGTATTTTTTATTGTTGCATAGACTATCTCATACCAACAAGTCGTGCTAGATCTATATATATTCTAGATCTACTTAGATATCCAGTGTGGAACAACATCTTCAACAAACAGATCGAGACTGGTCAGAGCATTTGTCTAGTTAGACAAATAAAGTTAGATCTTTAGACTTGGGTCTATCGATCAACTAGACAGGAATAACCGTCGTTTCTGGGGATTTATGCAACAATTTCTGACATTTTACTATAATCTCCATCGGTGAGTGAGCCAGCGCAGTTCAGCAGAGCAACCAAAATACAGAGACTGAAGCTTTTGGTTTATCGATCAACATGATCAAGATCTAGGTTAGATGTAGACTTCACTTATTACTGATTGGAATGTATTTCTAAATTTATAAGTTTTGGGGAAAATGGTGAAAAGAAATGATAACATACTACTGTAGTACTGATAGATACGTGAATTATTTTTTAATTCCCATTTTTCATTGGCATTGCTGCCCGGCTGCTCTAATAAATAAATAAATGAGTCACGGCCTATATGGACTGCAGATAAATGCTGATCGACGCCTAGCAGAACAAGTACCAGTGCTAGACTAGGGGGTTGAAATCTAAGCAGACGACGGAGCATAATGTAGCTTATGCATAGAATGATGATGGGTTCAGCGAAGAGCCCAGAGAAAATAAGGGGGACATATTCAATCCCGAAATGCTTTGCGAGTGGTCACAAAATCGTCTCGGCGCAAATCACCTAATTCAGCCGTCTGGTGAAATCGCTGATAACAACAATCACCGATTTGGTAATGATTTTAGTTTCCTGAAACTTGCATTTGTAAAGTTTTAAATATCAAAGTATGTTTTCATATTTATGTATATCCTTTAACATATTTTTTAATGTTATCTTTGATATCGTTGTAGTCATATTCTTTCATATTCGTTTCTTGATCACTACTAATTTGTTGTTGTATTTGATCGGCATTTGATTTCGTTGTCATGAACAATAAAATATGCGCGCAGCTCAGTTGCATGCGCGTATCGAGTTGACCTTCCTTAGAGCAACACGCTTGTGTGTTGCTGCCCTCTACGTTCGTTGGTGATGGCCAACTGAACTCTGCCAGCTGATCATGTCGAGGTCAATAATTGCAGCCAGTCGGGTCTTCAGTACAGTAAGGGTATGTATTAATCACTGCTAAATTGCATGAACGCATTATTCAGGTAATTGAGCTCCCAATTTAGGGTTGATAGGAACGATAAATAAGTTCTGACGTTGAGTTTAAGGCACACAAGTTTGCTCCTGACTTGTCTCAGCGCGATGTTTCATGACATGAGTGACATGGATTGCCACGCCGACGGAGGCGGCATATCACTTGAACTCCAGCCGGTGCTGATGCGACTGTCGCGATCGCGAGTAGGGCCAACCGGAGGCTCGTTTCCGTTTTACACCCTGGCGAAGGCATTTTCCGGAAAAGTAGCCAAAAAGTGACTAGTGAAGAGTCTACGTCTACGTTTGTTTACAAATATCAGCTGGGCGCGCGATCCAAAGTTGGGTCTGAAGTCCGCACCGAAGTTATCCGCAGAACATATACTTGCAAATGCAGCTGAGCTTAAATTTCCAGGTTCAATACGAATGTTTGCCTCGATCATTTGCCTTGCCGATTTGCTGATGTCTGTCTTTCTCTCTATCTGTATATCTATCTCAAATTCTATCTCTATCTATCTATGTAACTGCAGTATCTATTTATCTAATAATCTTCTCTGTCTCTCTCATTCTTTATCTAACATCTATCTATCTCAAATTCTCTATCTCTATCTATCCATCCATCTGTCTGTCTTTCTCTTATTCTCTCTATCTATTTATCTATCTATTTTTTTAACTTATCTATCTGTTAATTTGTTAATATTCTTTGTCTCTCTCCCTCTTTATCTATCTAACATCTATCTATCTCTATCTATCCACCTGTCTGTCTTTTTCTATTTCTCTCTGTCTATCTATGTATCTATCTATCTTTTAATTTGTCTATCTTCTCTGTCTCTCTCATTCTTTATCCTCGATCTATCTACCTAACATGATCTATCTGTCTCTCAAATTCTCCATCTCTCTCCCTCTCTAGCATCTGTCTGTCTTTTTTCTCTCTTTTCTTTGTCCGCGTCCATATTTCTATCTATAACATCTCTCTCTCTCCATCTATCGATCTATCCTTCTCTCTCTCTTTCTCTCTATCCCCCTCTTCCTCTATATATCGACCTCTCTGTCTCTCCCCCTCTCTCTATTTATCTATCCATCCATTTCTCCCTCTTTCCGATCTCTCTTTCTATCTATCCACCTCTCTCTCTCTCTCTATTTCTATCTATCTATCTATCTGTCTATCTTGTCTTTATCTATTTATCAGTCTTCTATATCTATCTTTCGGCAGCTTCTAAGCCCTTCTAAGTGTATCAATCCATCAAACTTCAATTTGTCTTTCCATTATAAGTATCTGTTTATTTTGATTTTGTCTATCATTCTATTCATTTAGTTAATAATTCATTTTTAGAAAAAAAAACTATCATAAACAACGCGACTGCAAAAGCATGTTCGGATTTCTCTCCTGACTGCCGCTCTCTCTGTACATGAAGTGCCGAGGAACTCTGTGCTCTGATCAGTAACTGTGCAAATTGCATGCGGTGGTGGACTCGCCTGTGTCGCACGCTGCATGCAACCAGCGACGTGTGTAGACTCTTCACTAGTCGCTTTTTTGCTACTTTTCCGGAAAATGCCTTCGCCAGGGTGTAAAACGGAAACGCGCCAACCGGAGGGCCAACAAACCTTGTTCACTGAATGAATGAATGAGTGAGTAGGGCCACTCATTCATTTAATGAACAAGGTTAATTAGGTGGTCTGTCATTTATGACAGATCACCTCTTAATTTCGTCAGAATTTTCTTTTTATTTATTTATTTTTAACGATTTTTTTGTCGCCAAGTTATCTCAAAATCGACTTGATCAATTTCATTGAATTTCATGTCATTTATAGGATCTGTCATGGACACGTCAGAATAAGCTTTTCAAGGTCAACAGGTCATGATGACGTCATCTAGGCGCCATTTTGTAAAATCACATTATCAATCACATCTCCATTATCAATTATCAAAAATCAATCAAATTTACATCACATCAACTTCAGGTCAAGGGTCATCAGGTCATGTCATCAAAAGTCACCTGGAGGTCACGACGCGCGCGTCAAAATTTAAAAATGCTCAAAATCACTTTTTGACCAAACGAGAGTACGTTTCAGGTCATTCTAAGCATTTCAAAAATTTGCGCGCGCGCACGCATGCGTGCGCGTTTCCGCGCGTAACACCTTAACGCAAAGTAGAAACACCGTTTTTTTTACATCATTGCATTGATAATAAAATTCTGAACAATTTGGTACCTTGATCAACCTTCTACGACCATTAAAAACGAAATTAACACCCGTTAAAGTTTGCAGCACGTGTGCGCGCGAGCTCTCACTATAGGCCATATATGGGCAAAAACATGCCTATTGAAAATTCACTGTAGCTCTTTAAATAGTCCATTGACCCCCAATTTTTTTTCATATATCGATAGAGTATGAGTTGTAGATTTGATTTCATGTCATCAATGTCCCTAAATTATATCATGACGTCATCAAAATGGCGCCTAAACTAAAAATTTCATTTTTTCAAAAATGACGTCATCAAATTTATGCAAATTTGGTTGTAACTTCTCGAATATAGATCGTTTTTCGCCCAGATTTCGATATGTTGTAGTTTAGAATGTATTCTTCCTCCTCAGTTAACATGAATATTCGTTTTGAGAAACGCATCATTGCGTAAAACAGCGATGAAAAGAGGCATGTCATTTTTCCTCATTTTGCGTGTAATCTCTATGGGACATGACTTTTTCTCAAAACCAGATTCGACATTCCTCTATTTCGTGAGCCATATCTCCATTTTTTCTTGTCAGTTTTCTTTAAGCTTTTAGTATGTTGTAGCTGAGATTCTAAGCTTTTGCTAGTGTGCCCTTCATTTTTTGATCAGATGCCGGGATCATGCCCGTATTTCACTTGCAAAATTGGACTTGTAATTCTCAAAATTGCTTACGTGTATTCTCTATGGGGAATATCGTGGCTTTGACTGCTTCTTAAAGGGCGCGGGTTCGAGTCCTGGGGTGAACAAGATGAATTTTTTTTTCACTTTTTTTTTTCTTTTTGCCACTTCTTACATGATCCTTTATGATAATTTAAAGGTATAAAAGTTTAAATTTAGCAAGATAAAACAGATTATAATTACTTTTTTTCATATCACATGTATTTTGCGTGTAATCTCTATGGGACATGATCTTTTCTCAAAACTAGATTCGACATTCCTCTATTTCGTGAGCATATCTCCATTGTTTCTTGTCAGTTTTCCCTGAGCTTTTAGTATGTTGTAGCCGAGATTCTAAGCTTTCGAAAATATGCCCTCCATCATGCCCGTATTTCGCTTGCAAAATTGGAATTGTAATTCTCAAATTTGCTTACGTGTAATCTCTATGGGGAATATGCTAGCTTAATGGATAACGCATTTGACGTGTTCGTCCGTATTGCTGACGTGTAGGTCCGTGTTGCTGACGTGGTGGTCCGTGTAGCTGACGTGTAGGTCCGTGTTGCTGACGTATTGGTCCGTGTTGAAGACGTGCTCTGCCGGCATGATCCGTGTGAAGCTGCCGTGTTGATGCCGTGTTCACAGTCATCTGGGGCAAAACTATCCCGGACCTCCCCGGATCATGCATGCATTGCCGTGTTGATCCGTGAGGTATAATCATCTATCTTGTATGTATCTGTTTGAAGATGTATGTCTGACGATTGTCATCACCACATCAATAATCGCATTTAGTAATGGTCAAAACTTATTCTTAGGATGTCTACGATCAAGATTATCAATGATATCTAAATGATTTATTTCATACATCAGCCGACACTGAATGACAAATCATGACAGACCACCTAATTCGTCCGCATGACGAATTAAATTCTAGTTGTTATATAACCTTGTTCTCTGTTACTTTTCCATGAGCTGTGTGTGTGGGGGATGGGGGAAAAGGTTGGCAATGTTCGGCATATTTTCTCTTGTTTTGGAGGTCAAATGCTTGATTTTTTGACATGTTTTACACACTGTCGTTTCCATAAACGTTTCAGTATGACTGAGTAAGCAACATTATTTTTAGAGTCTTTTAACGTTAGAGGTGCTGGTCAGAAAATTGGGATCATCCCAGTTTACAGGGACTGTCTCAGTTTTCAAAAATCAAAGATTTCTCCACACAAAAAATCTAGGAAAGTTCATTCACCTGTCAAACTCAAAGTGCCAACACAAATCAAGTGCGCTAAACATATCGGGTTTCATAACAAAATTATTGGAAGACGGCAAGTCATGAAAAATAGACAGTGAACTGGGCCTGGGGAAATTGAGGTCACTGATTCTATTTTTACAAAAGGAGAGCACAATCCCAGTAATTGCTGTCTATGTCCCACAGAGGAAAGTAAAAAAATGTCCCATAGCAGAGCTTCCAAGTCTCACGCATTATGCGTGAGACTCAAGCATTTTGGACTCATGTTCATCCCCTCAAATCTCTGTCTCACGCAACTATCACAGCCTATCCCCATATACATTGTACACAATGTCTGTGATCTCACTCATATTCACAGAAAATCTCATGCATAGCTGGTCTTTGAACTTGGCATCTCTGCCATAATTCATAAATGTTGAGGGCTCTAAAAGCCGAAACATGAAATTGTGTGTCTTCTTGTTGTAGGTTAATTGAAGGAACACTTGTATGTCAAAATCAAAACAGCCCCTATGCAGAGAGGTAAATCAAGAAATAAGAGAAATATTCAGGGGTGATATTCCTCAGATTTAAATTGAATTTCCGATTTTTATTTTCCAGCAAGGCATACGATTTTTTCCTTCTTTTTTGCCCAATTTTGAAAATCCAAGCTTTTTCCAATTTTTTTTCTGATTTGTTTTTTTTTTTAGTGCTAACATACATATTGCACTGCGCGGCTCTAATAATTGGTAATTTCAGCACCGCAGTGATTTTGACCTTACCCCTGAGCTACATGTACATTTAAATGCATGCATGCCCGTGCTACCCGGGCCGCCGCAGCATCTTGGAACGTGTGTGTGTACAAATGTTCGTTCGCATGTCACGATACGAATATTGTCGATTAGTAACCTTGTGAGTTTTCTTTCGAGGGGAATATGGGCAGTTGCAGGCATTGAACTTTCATTATTTATTGTGATCTTGGTCATGGACATTGACATGCAAATGAATTTTTCTCTTGTTTACGACGACTGAGCTAGCTAGCTGAGCTTTGACCTTCGCGAGTTTGTTTACTATTAATTTTAGCATCGTCTAAGTTTTAACTTTTAAGTTTAATACTTGTAAGTTGAAAGATATAAAATAACTACATAATTTCACGTTCATATAAAATATTCATTTCATCAATTCAATAGCACATGTACTTCTACTCACCAGTAAGCCTTTGTAAAACTTTCTTTTTCCAACATAACAATTCAAATAATATTCAGATGATAAATGGTCGTTGATCAGCACAAGAAAATAAGTTACACCTGCTTTCAAGAAGAATTCTATTTCTTGACAAAACAAGTTGAAAAAGAAAATATGTTGACATCGCAACACATCTAACAGTGCGTTGCAGGTTGATGCAAAAGGCATGCAACTCTATGCAACCAGCGATGTTACGTAACAAAAAGTTACGTAACAATGGCATTACCACTTAAACAAGGACAATCCCCATTTGTGGACCAGTGCCTCTACAGTAAAATTGAAGTCTTTTAATTATTTTTTCGAAATAAAAAAAAGAGATTGAAAAATTACTATTTTCTTGAAATTTGTCTTTTTACCAATAGAGGGCCTGCATGAAAATGCCCCAAATTCAAGTTTTTGAGTGCTCCTGTGAATACAAACATTGTCCCCACTTTACTAATTCAAAATAGATTGCAACTGTATGGAAATTAGTATTTTTGGTTACAGAAGTGATATTTTTTAATGAATTTTTAATATGTACGTTGTATAGATCTACATTTAGATTCCCTACAGACATGGTGGTAGCATAGACAGCTGGCAGCCGTCTGTTTCGAGGAGTTTTTTGAACATTTTTTTTCTCCTCGTACACAGAAGGCTCGCTATCGTGCAGCCACCATTAGGGGACTTGCAATGCAAAATCCCCCGTCGGGGCTCTTCAATTTTTGTCTTTAATGAATAAAATTTTTGAAAATTAACGCGACCAAAATGCAAATTTATATTCCCTCTTGGCATTAATTGCCAAAAAACGGAGAAAAATTAAGTTAAAAGGAACAAAAACAGTGACTTACCTCGGCTGTCGTGCAAATTCACTTCCCCGTTTTATCCGATCTTAAATACATAAACATATGGCCATTGAGTCCCGTGTACAGATCGCGCTAGAAATTCGGTATCTGTATTTGGTGAGTGAAAGCCAACGGAGTTCAGCTGAACAACCAACAAAACAGAGACCGAAGCTTTTGGTCTAGGTGGTAGCAGTGAACAAGTGAGTAGGGCTGATGATAAACATAGTGTCATTGGCTGATAGTTCCAGTGCTATGCCAGGAGTGTTTAAGTCATTCGCTTTCTAACGCATGGGTGTGGTTACCCTCCAAGACACCTTAGATTTGTTTGTAAAAAATAGCGGCATGGACAAAATGTCTGGAAAACAATTTTCCACCGTCAGATGCATGAGCTATTTTTTTTTAACTTATAAAATGATTTATCAAAATCTGACTTTTCTTTATGAATCGCTAGACTTACACTTGTGTTAGGAGCTGTAAGAGTGCTTTGGAAATGGTTCCGCTGCCAAGTCTAGACCTATCTAGACTTTTTTTTCTATGAATTTTCAATGTCGATGTAGATTCAAGTCAAAATCGAAATTTCTTTGCAAAATGCTTGAAACTGTAAGTAAAATTTGTAGATGGTTGTGCTGCCATCTTTGCTTTTGTTATTATGGAAAACAATTTCTATGATTCGTTACAATCATTGCAATGCAGGCAGACAATTCTACCAATCATGCATGCAATATTTTAATTTTCCGTCAAAGCATCCTGCTATTGACTATTGTGCATCTGCTTTCAATGTTAAAAGCCAAGTTGGCAGCGGAACCAGTTGCAAAGCACTCTTAACGGCTCCTAACAAAAGTGTAAGTCAAGTAATTCATAAAGAAAAGTCAGAGGTTGATAATTATTTTGTCAAAACATGCTTGCGAAGTGATTATTGTCAAATTTGTATCTTGTTTTTCAGACCTTGTTTACATACTATGTATATGCAGTTATTTTTTGTGATAAATGTTTAAAGCACACTGAAGTGGTCTATCTTTTTAACAACAGATATTCAACAGGAGTGCATTCAGTGTCCATCACCTTAGCCATACGGGTCAAAGTAAGAAACTGTTCAAAATGGAGACAAGAAGCAGCGGAGAAAGACAGATGTCTTCGGAAGAACCAAGAAGGTTTGCTAAACCCGACGAGGTGAACTATGCGTTGAGGCAAGATATGGGACAGGGCTACACAAGGAGTACAATTGAGATATCAGCCTTAGGTAAGTATAGCTGAGAAGCTTTTGGGGAGTAGAAGTCACTTGTGAATGCAAGGTTGCTCTCCACAAAGCCTAGCTCTATTACACTGCATAGAAATAGCAAATGTTACAGGTACAAAATGAGGAGCAGGACCAGTGATATGCCTGTTTCTTAGTTATCCATTAGGTAACAAATACAACAGATCCAAAATATACAAATGTTTATTTTTTTTGAGAAAATGTTAGATTTGGGTGAAATGACGGCATAAATCAACCTATTCATGATATTTTTTGTGCAGGAATGTAAATATATCTTTCACTTTGCCCCGTCTTACAAAGGGTTGCGATTGATCCGTTCAACCTGAGCCGTGTGGAAATACATCAATGTCATCATTTCTACTGCAGGAAATTTGCACAGTGCCCTTTAGAGAAGCACACTGAATTTTCAGAAAAACAATGTACAGTATGAAAATATACATCATGTCTGGAAAATATTTTGAAAAAACATTCTGTTTTGATGTTGACGCTGCTGGCTTTCGTCATTGTGGTTGATCGGATGGAGCGCAACTCTTGGTTAGACCGTGCCCTGATCTGTGAACTAGAGTAGCAAACATATTTAAAGGAAACCAAAAGCCAAGAAGAGATGCAATCTTATTGGAAAGAGTAAAATGAGAGGAACAATTTAAAAAAAAGTTTCATCAAAATCGGTTATGAAATAAGCAAGGTATGGATGATTAAAAAGTCTTGTTGTACTTACTATGTGGATCCTCAAATTGGCAAACGTGCTTCAAAATGGCTGATTTTGTGGACAACTCTCCATTTGTTTTGTACACATATTTTCAGATTTTCCCCTTTATCTTACATATTTCACATTATCTCCTCCTGACCTTGACATATATGGTGTGGATTATATTTTCCCATGACATATGTTGTGCTCAGAAGGAGGCAAGATGCAATTTGAAAGATAATGAGGAAAATCTGAAAATTTGTGTACAAAACAAATGGAGAGTTGTCAATCAGCCATTTTGAAGCACGTTTGCCAATTTGAGGATGCCCATAGAAAGTAAAACAAGAATTTTCAAACTCCCATAACTTGCTTATTTCCTAACCGATTTTGATGAAACTTTTTTTTAAATTGTTCCTCTCATTTTACTCTTTCCAATAAGATTACTTCTCTTCTTGAGTTTTGGTTTCCTTAAGAAGTCACAGACGATCTACAATGAATATGATGCAATCCTTAACTTATGACCACCAATAAGATTTCATGAACTGTTTTAATATGTTTCATTATCTGTTAGGTACCAAATACAACATGGTGTATGGTGAATGGGTACCTGTGGATAGATCGGTTGAAGGATGCCCAGTGGTAATCTGCATACACGGCACACCAGCAACGGAGGGAGCCTTCCGTCCGATTGGCAGTCGGATTGCGTCGGGTGGCTACAGAGTTCTGGCCGTCAACTTTCCAGGTAATCGTTGATTGTTTTGTCTTGTCTTGACAGATATGAGTTTGATCCAGGGCATGTTTCATCAACATTTTTGTAAGACATAAGGTTGGATCCGACTACTTTCCTTGATTTTGATTTGCTAAGAAGCACAGTTCTATGGTAATTGTTGGATAAAAGATACTTTGTTGGATATAACATATGACAAGTACTCTCATGAAATGCTCCCCAGAATACCATGGAGGCCTTCAATTTCGATATTTTTAGGGCAAAGCTACATTTCTAGAGGACTTATTAATTTATTTATTACAGCTTAAATGGTATAAAGGGGAAAAATTCCATGGCCAATTTATGCCAGTCATATTGACATGAAGGCTTTACCTATGTGAATGAGAAAATAAAAAAATGATAAAAAGGGCAAAAGGCATATTTTCAAGGCAATTGCGAGGGTCATTGGGGCCAATAAAAAGACCTCCAAGGGCATAACCGATGATGGATGAAAGAGGTTTGATCTGAAGACCATTTGTAATAAAATCATGTGTACGTATATGTCATTGATTTTAATCAAACCTGTCTTTTAGAGACCATTCTAGGAAGTCAAGAGAAGTCGACGTTATCATGACGAGGTGGTCATTATGATCAGGTTCTAATAATGCATATTACAATGGGGCATACTTTTCAAGGGAAACCAATCTTTATACACAGGTGGTCCTTGTATACAGTTGATTGTGTAAGCAAGTGTGACTATTATTATTTTGTTATTTTCATTATTATTATGTTATTATTATGATATCATCATCATCTTTATCATTATTTTTTTATGCAGGTATGGGGTACACACAGATTGACCCAGAGCGAAAATATGACTACTCATCTTCTGATAAAGCAGAACTCGTCAAAGGTTTTATAACTGCTATGCAATTAGATAGGTAAAGCTATACTGATTCTTTCGTTGTACTTGCTATTAAAGGTTTTATAACTGTCCTACAGTTATACTAAGTTAGATTACTTCATACTGTGCACCTGCCAGAGTTAAAAATTCTGTCAACATGTAAAGCCACACTAATTGTTCATACTTGCTCTAGGTATCAAACTGCTCTAAAATAAGATAGGTAACAAATACACTGACTCTTGCTTCATGCTTGCTAGTGTTCATATCTGCCTTACAATGTGAAAGATAAAGTCCTGGGGTAAAGGTACACTGATAAGTAATAATCGCTTGACTATTACATAGGTGTTAAGCTAAAATAAGTTTATCTCAAGTTTATCAAAATGGTTTTGCAGTTGCCTTACAATCATATATCATTACAAATATATCTTGTTAATCTTATGTGATGTTTTTTTTTTCAGTGTTGCCATGGTTATAGGCCATTCATCTGGAAGTCATGTTGTTGCAGAATTAGGGGCAGATCGAGCCTTAGAAGGTATTCTTCAATCTACTTGCTTCCTATGTGGGACGGGAATCACACCTCATAAGTAGGTACAACCAATGTTTGAATGAATAAATGAGTGACTTGGTGGAAGGATGGATGAATGAATGGTAGAGGAAAGAATAATGGAAGGGTATTCATACTTGATGAGGTAATTTCTCTTGCAGCTCCAAATGGCTAAACTGGAATGAAAGATTTGATAGTTTGATGGATGGATGGGAGGATGGTTGGATGGTTGGATGGATGGATGGTTGGATGGATGGATGGATGGATGGATGGATGGATGGATGGATGGATGGATGGATGGATGGATGGATGGATGGATGGATGGATGGATGGTTGGATGGATGGATGTATGGATGGGTGGTTGGATGGATGGATTAATAGGCAAACGGATGAAAGGATGGATGAATATAAAGATTGATAGATGAATGGATAGGTGGAAGAATGGGTGGATGAATTACTGGATGTATGAGATTGGATGAATGGATTGATGGATATTATGGTATTGTTTAGGATATGGATGATATGTTAGTGGGGGACAATATAGACAGCCAGACACTAATAAATTTAGAGAAGAATACCATTTGCTATTTCTATATCAAATAAAATGAGCCCATACAAAATCTGCGTACATTGTTTCCAACAGGACACCACGGTGAAACAAACATGGCCAGACTGCAATAATGAATATATGGTACTTTAGTTCCATATCTATTGCTGTATGCATTTTATGGTTCAAAACTCAATATAATGAAGAAGCTGTGAAGAAGGTTTTGCCCTAAGTTAGAAAATTGAAAATGATTGCATATTCATGATTGCATATTCTTTTTACTCTAAATTAACGAGTCATGTTTTATCAGTGGACCAGATTTTGATGGATGAAACGGCATCAGACTCTTGAAAGAATTTTTTCACTTGATTCAGCACCTTTCTTTTTCATGGAAAACAGGTTTCACAAAAGGGTAAACATGCCTGTCATACCTCGTCTGATCTTCAAGACAATGTACTTGCCATATATTGGCCGGATAGTCACATATTCCTTCGCTAAGATCATATACCTGTTGGGTTTTCGAGGTCGAAGCGATGAAGCACAAGCCCTTTTCTTCTATGAGGTGATGAAAACTGACTATGATGTGGTAAGAAGCCCAAATCACGGAAATGCCACTCTGAAGTTGTACAGAATTTTCTGACAATGTTCTCCAGTCTGTCTACGTCGGACTCGCATGGAACTGTTTCATAAAGTGATTCGACAATGGTTTTCAATGACAAATGTTATAAGCTACTGAATTCCTCACATCTTATTGGCCGACTGCGACATTGATCATTTTATTTTTGTCAGTGAAAGTCACCACGAAAAATGTTCACCTCTTGAGCCCGATTCGGCCATGCCAACTATCAGATTACCATAACCCCCCGATCCAGTTGGTGTTTCATAAAGCTGTTCGTAAGTTAAGAGCTACTTTAAGCAAGACTGGTGATCCTTTCTAATGGAATATTCACTGGCGATGATTTAGCGTGTAAGAAAGGATCACCAGTCATTCTTAAAGTCGCTCTTACTTATGAACAACTTTATAAAATGGTCCCCTGATCTTAAGGTCTACCAATATTTGAGTTCCAGCATCATTATTTTGTGAATGGAGAAGTTTTTTGAATTAAACATACCAATAAATTCTATCTGAGCGTAAAACTTTTGGTATGTAGATTTGAACCTTCTCACAATATTGAAATTTAAAATTCAGATAGAATTATGGAGCTAGGATTTGTGTCACACATCCTTCATTTTCTTTTCCAAATTCAGAATTGTCGGCCATGCCCCTTATATCAAACCTACAATGTAGCAACCTAAATACCAGTAGTTTGCACTTTATACAGACTGGAGAGTTGTCAGTTTTTGTACTTCCGTTGTGGCATTTTTCCTATAAATGTATTTTAAGTTTCCTTTAAAGTTCACCAACATTTTCCCTTTTTGTACAACTTTGTCCAAAATACAGGATGCAGAAACTTAGTACACGAATACCGTACGCTGCTTCCATCATTTTCAGGGCATTGTACATGCCAGTTATTGGATGGATTGTCCAGTTTCTTTGCTCCAAATTCATTCACTACATGGGTTTTCGCGGGAGAACGACGGAGGCGCAAGTCTTGAGTATCTACGAAGCGGCCCTCTTGGACTTTACCGCGGTAAGAAGGTGGTGTTTGTAGACGTCTCTGCGGTGGTCAATTGCCCGTTGGTCTGCACCCGCTTCGTGTAATTTTTATCTGGTCTCATCCCACACGGTCTAATACTCCTTCGTCTATGCCCAATTCATTTATCTCATTCACCAGTCACCACTTTGTCTGGTTTCAAGTTAGGCTTTACCTAGTCTGCAAGTACAGACTCATATTTGACACTTTAACCCATTTTAATACCATTCTAGAGTGAACGCTAGAAGCCAATTTCTTTGCCTGTGCAGAGCCGGCCACGGTACATAATGAATCTAGTGTCACTACTTCAGACTCTACATTATGCGCTATTCGAATTGAGAAGCAGGGTTCTGTGCATGCAGACTTGGCTTTACCCATTTATCTAATACAGGTATCCTTTTGGTCTAATCTCACTCACTATAGTTTATTAGATTTTTTGTGTCGGCGCAGGAACGCTTTCAGCTCCACACTTATGCGCATTGCATGTGCGCAGAAATGCCCTTAGTAGCGCGCATTAGGGCATTGCGTAAGGGCGTTTCTGCACCAGTGAGGTGCGCGGAAGTTCGGTGCTAAGGGCGTTCCTGCACCAATGTATGTAGGTATTAGAAAAAGTGTAGTGTTGACCCAATTAAAAATGGACCAAATGAATATAAACCATGACATCCACCTGGCCTTTGTTACTTACCTTGTTGTTTTATCTTGATACAAACTGGCATAGAAGTTATAACCCATTGCTCTTAGCCTTCAAGTACTTTGGAAAAAGGTATAGAGTGATGCCATGGACATTTGGTCGTATGCATTCATTCAATTATAAGTATGGTTATATGTGTGTACCCTGTACTGTTGATGTCAGTGTAACACTTCATTTTACTAGGGTTTTCCCCATTTCGTAAAACCTTACAATTATTTTCAATTGCCATTGTGATAGCTACATGTACCATGGTAACACGATTCAAATGCCACTAGAAATCATGATTGTTGCAACGATGGCAAAGTTACCATAATTGTATGGATGAAAATGATGCTCAGATTTTTTTTCATCTGTGAAACAAAATTACAGTGGTTTGATTGCTTTTACAGAATCGTTATTCCACCCTTTATGACTTGTCAGCTGTTTGATTTTGAGACAAACTGTACCTCTGCAAAAACCAAGCATAAAGAAACAGATTGAAAATAAAAACTACCCTTAAAAACAAATGAACAAAATAAATATTGTAGTAACCTTTGTTCATTCTACTTTGTTTTTTTCCCATTGAACATTTCCTTGGTAGATTTTTTATACTTATTTCACTGTTTTGCATGTTATCTGAAAATTCATTTTTGTCTCACCTGCGAAGCAAAGTGAGACTATAGGCGCCGCTTTTCCGACGGCGGCGGCGGCAGCGTCAACATCAAATCTTAACCTGAGGTTAAGTTTTTGAAATGACATCATAACTTAAAAAGTATATGGACCTAGTTAATAAAACTTGGCCATAAGGTTAATCAAGTATTACTGAACATCCTATTAGAGTTTCATGTCACATGACCAAGGTCAAAGGTCATTTAGGGTCAATGAACTTAGACCATGTTGGAGGAATCAACATCGAAATCTTAACCTGAGGTTAAGTTTTTGAAATGTCATCATAACTTAGAAAATATATGGACCTAGTTCATGAAACTTGGACATAAGGTTAATCAAGTATCACTGAACATCCTGCTTGAGTTTCACGTTACATGACCAAGGTCAAAGGTCATTTAGGGTCAATGAACTTTGGCCGAATTGGGGATATCTGTTGAATTCCCATCATAACTTTGAAAGTTTATGGATCTGATTCATGAAACTTCGACATAATAGTAATCAAGCATCACTGAACATTTTGTGCAAGTTTCAGGTCACATGATCAAGGTCAAAGGTCATTTAGGGTCAATGAACTTTGGCCGAATTGGGGATATCTGTTGAATTCCCATCATAACTTTGAAAGTTTATGGATCTGATTCATGAAACTTGGACATAATAGTAATCAAGCATCACTGAACATTTTGTGCAAGTTTCAGGTCTCATGATTAAGGTCAAAGGTCATTTAGGGTCAATGAACTTTGGCCGAATCGGGGGTATCTGTTGAATTACCATCATAACTTTAAAAGTTTATTGGTCTAGTTCATTAAACTTGGACATTACAGTAATCAAGTATCACTGAACATCCTGTGCGTGTTTCAGGTCACATGTCCAAGGTCAAAGGTCAATGAACTTTAGCCGAATTGGGTGTATCTGTTGAATTACCATCATAACTTTGAAAGTTTATGGATCTGATTCATGAAACTTGTACATAAGAGTAATCAAGTATCACTGAACATCCTGTTCCAGTTTCAGGTCACATGATCAAGGTCAGAGGTCATGTAAGGTCAATGAACTTTGGCCATGTTGGGGTTTTTTGTTGAATAACCATCATATCTCTGTAAGTTTATTGGTCTAGTTCATAAAAAGAGGACATAAGACTAACCATGTATCACTGAACATCTTGTGCGAGTTAGAGTAGTATGCAAAGTCAGCACTGCTGCTATATTGAACCGCGTGATGCAGGTGAGACGGCCAGAGGCATTCCACTTGTATATTATTTTCACAACTTTCAATATTTCATATTCACATACATATCCCATATTATTTAACAATATATATTACATTTTATTTTTAATGATTGGTTAAAAGTCAAGCTTTTGGTAAAGTATTGATGTGGTATTCCAATTAATCATCACTAGCGGTGATGGATTTTTGTGTCTCGCTATTTAATCACTCCAGCCCACATAGTCATAACACTTTATGAATGACTTTGAGTAAGCGCAAATCACATTTTCAGTCATTTTGTATTGTATACAGTGCACGTAACAATGGGATGTGTTGTCCCTATGCCGTGCATGTACACCATAATGACAAATACTCATGAGGCTAAGTTAAAATTCTTATTGATATGGTGTTTAATTGGTGATTAAAAGTGTAAATTTATAAATTATCAATTTTTTAAAAATATTGATATGCTTGTCTGATTGTAATATTGGCTTTCAGAAAGAAAATTTCCATTAAGTTGTTGGAGCCACAATTTGCTCTCTGTTTAATATCCCCAGAACGATCACTCACGCAAGCAGTCTTTACATTTTTGAGGTATCATTTTATTTTAAATTTCTCCAGTTCGCTAGATCTGTAAAGAGAATAGCCGAGAAGAAACTACCGGTCCTGCTATTCTTCTCCCTCGACGATGTTGTCGTTGAAGCAGAACTCCTCCAAGAAAATATTGACATTCTTGGGATTCCAGAGGCAGATATCAAAGACTATGATGTTAACGGAGAGTCAGAACTCATCTATGGAGGTGAGTTTTTCAAGGTGGCATTCTATCACCTTTCGCTTTTATCAAGTTCTTATGTTGTCTGAACATCAGGGGCCCGTTGCATAAAACTTTTTACCTGAGAAAACTCAGGTTGTTTTTACCAGAGATTTTGCCCTGTATAAAGTCAATGGGAGAAATCAGACCAACCTTAGTTTTCAGTTTTTACCGGAGTTTTCTCAGGTAAAAAGTTTTATGCAACAGGCCCCTGGTGCCATTTCATAAAACTTGTTCTAATAACAAATCTTAATAATAGTTGAAAGCTACTGAAATCCTTCAATCTGATTGGCTGATGTTAAGTTTGTTATTTGAAGTCATGCATTTGTTATCATAACTAGTCTTTATTGTTAACGGGAGCCTGACCAAGGTGGAACACTGCGTATGAAGTCATATAATCGCACAACTGCATTATTTCAGACCAGAATATTCCAAGCATGTGTTGATAACATCTTCTTGGTCAAATTTCTCCGAAGTTGAACAGATTTATATGGTCCCAAGAGATTTTACTGAGGCAGAGTTGCCTGGGTCCCGTAACACAAAGGTTAGCGATTGATCGTACACTTGATATTCGCAGTTGATTGTACACTGTAGTCGATACAATCAGTCATAAAGAAATGTTCTGGTATCATTGCTAAGCTTTGTGTTACGGACCCCTGAACAGTTTGCTGAGACCAGACTTTTTCGAAGGCTATGCAAATCTACAACATTAAACAGTGTCTTCTGGGCTCAGCTAATTTGTATTTCATAATAATGTGCAACAATATTCATTATCACGAGAGCGTTGTGGGTCTACCGCTAGTTCCTGAGACATACAATACAGCATGGGCTGCGAATGTGAATTGAATCAAGTCATGACTTAGGTCACTGAAAAGTTACTCGAGCAGTATTACATGACTAGTTCCCATTGACATAAGCATATTGACTCGACTGACTTGACTAGTCTTGATTCATATAATGACTTGACTCAACACAAAATTCTAGTGACTCTTTACAGCAACTCTGAATTTCTATCTAAAGGCCACCGCACACCTTACGACCTGACTGGTCTGCGACTTAATGAGGGGCATTAATCACAGGGTAGTTAGAAGCCTCCACACCGCACAATCTGTCTGCGACTCACGCATACGCTTTGTGCACTTTGACGTAGCAACTGAGAAAATGACGCTTACTACTGCGTTGCATATCATGTACGCGTCGGTATTCTGTTGTGTGATTGGCTTGAAGATGGATTGAGCTTGCGATTCAGTCATAAGGATTCGGCTTGTCAAATTCTTACGATTTTCCTTGCGATTTGTCTCCGACTGGTCTGCGACTCTCAAGCTGACAAGAGCTGTGACGTCACATCTCCCCTCACTCTGTCGCAAGCCAGTCGTAGACCAATCGGGTCGTAAGGTTTGCAGTGGCCTTAACATCCACTGGTTATAATACTATATAATGCACTGTGATAGTGGAGAACATCTCTTGATGGGTAAACACCCCACATGTGTCAAATTTCCCAAGAAGAATCAAAGAAATAGGTTTATAATTTTACCATATGAATAGGCTCATCATTTCCATTATATTCTTTTCACAGACGAGACCCTACGGAGAGTTGTCCGCTTCGCCAAAGCCACCCATCGGCTACAGTTCACCAATCCAGAGAAGACTACAGCAGAGATTGTCTCGTTGCTGGATGCTCTGGGAAAAAGTTGATGATACTGAGCCAGAGTGCAACACATCTCACACACACACACCAAAAAGTAATGATTTGGAATCGCTCAAAGTAATTGAAGTATAGTAAAAATGTAGTCTTCATGAGCAGGCTGCCTTAATGAACAGGTTTCAAGTCCAGGTGGGCGTTTCAAAAAGCTGTTCATCTAGTCCATTTGACTTTAAACTTGTTCTTAGGTGCTAATCAGCTAATAATGATAATGATAGTCAGTTCTTGTATAGCGCATAACACATAATGAATATTATCTATGCGCTTCCAAAGGACTTGGATATTATTACCCTGGCTGTAGCTCAAGCAGCTTTTACAGCACGGTGGCATTTCAAGGAATAAATTCCTGCGAGGTACCCATTCACCTCACCTGGGTTGAGTGCAGCACAAATGTGGATAAATTTCTTGCTGCAGGAAACTACGCCATGGCTGGGATTTGGTCCCACGACCCTCTGTTTCAAAGTGAGAAGACTAATCCACTGGGCCACAACACTCCACATAAGAATATCATTATCACAAGAAAGGGTGACCATTCGTATGTAAGGGACAGCTTTATGAAACGCCCACCTGGTAATTTTGATGGGGAAATACATATATACATGTACATGATGCACCAGTGATATATATTTATACAGATTTTCCATGCCATCTGTTTAAAAAGCAAATCTACCTGAAATACTATGACACATTTTATTCAGTATTATCATGCTTTGGCCATTTTATTCTGTTAATGACATATGTTTGCATTTTCGACCAACAGATTTTATATAAATTTTTAATACACAAAATTTATTAAAAAAAGATATCTCAATACTTATGTTGGGAACTTGGGATAAGAGTTTTATTGAGTTTGTTGGAGCCATTCTTATCAGGATATTTCATTGTATAAATTTTGAAATAGATTATACAATAGTATGAAGTAAAAGATGCCTTAATGTGCTGTGCCAAAGTTTATATTATTGGTCAGTGAATATTGAACTTAAGATAAATGTTGTATTAATAATTTTGAAATGTGTTCATAAAATAATGAATGTGAATATATGGGTAAATAAATTACCACACAAGTGTCCGTTTGAATGAATGAAATTATATGTTCTAAATTATTCTGGAATTGGTGTATTTGCTGAGAAATTAGCAAAATAAGCATGGGATTCTATACAGATGTTTGGTCTTAGGCCCTGAGCGCACTATGCAATCCAATACGACACAATTAAAAAAAAAAAAAATCGCATTTCAGCATAAAATTTGAAAATTCCAAAGAGAAAAATTACTGTAGTTCTGCATAATGTTAGGAATAATAAAATAATGATTTTGCTCTGCGGCAGTCTGAATCTGCTTCAAGTCTTGGCCGATGATGAGGTTAGCTGCGATTTAGAATTAACTTTGCTGTTATTCCTACAGGGAGGCTCGATTACCAGGGGCCTGTTGCAGAAAGAGTTGCGTTTAAACGCAAGTCAAAAAATCAAACGCAAGTCCCAAATGCGCGCTGTTGATTGGTTGAAAATCAAGTTGCGCATGATTTTTAGAGTTGCGATCGACTCTTTCTGCAACGGGCCGCTGGACTGAATTTTGATTTCAGTAGTCTCACCACTATTATCTCTGATCGCTAAGATTTCATTGGTTGGAATGTTCATATCAAATATTATTTTGATTTTGAAAATCAGATCACAGCGAATTGCATAGTGTGTGTTGGGCTTTTTAAAGATTTTTTTTTTGCCTGCGAGGATCCCAGGAAAAGGGCCATTGTTATTTCATCCCTATCACCAACATCTGGGCCCTGTTGTTCAAAGAGTTATGATTGATCCGATCAATTGTAACTATGGACGGCCAGCAACGCCAACATCTATTATGCATGTTTGTTCAAAATATTTTCTAGCTGTGATGTATATTCATGCATTCGTTGTTTTCTTGAAAATTTCACTGCGCTTCTCTTGGAATAAAAAGGACATTGTGCAAATTTTTCATAGAAAAAATTATGACACTGATGGATTTCCAGAATATGATTGATCGGATCAATCGTAAGTCTTTGTACAACAGGGCCCTGTTTTTTAGTCCTGTTTGTTACTTATACAGGTATAAAGAAGCTGAAAGAAAAGGTGGTATAAAGAGAACATTCCTTGTCATTTGCAGAGCTGCCAAGTAGTATGGATTTTCAGTATTTAGTAATGAAAAATGAGAATACTGATGGTTTCATGCAAAATACTGATTTCTCAAGTTTCAGTTTTATGTGTTGTCCTATGGTATTTCTTTGAAAATACTGATTTCCTCGCCAAAATACTGATTTTCAGCTTTAAAAATACTGAAATGTTCTTGTTCAGGTTGGCAGCTCTGCATTTGTTGACAGTTTTTGTTGCTGGCTAGACAAGTGTGTGTCTGATAATTATACTCTAAAATAACAAAGTATTATACATGTATGCAGGAAACCAAAATTTAATCATATACAATAAAAAGCAGTGTCGACTTTTTCTCAAGTACCATAACATGCATATTTGATATGCTTGACTATATAAAGGTTTAATAAATTCATGACATTGATTTCTTTTTTATAATGATAGTATTAATGATGATGATCGCAACAACATTTCTATAGCGCCTTATCATCTATTTGCTCTTTAATGATATACAGTAAAAATCAGTGTTTACTTTTTCTTACATACCATAACATGCATATACTTGACTATATAAAGGTTTATTAATTCATGACATTGATTTTTTTTTTATAATAATAGTATTAATGATGATAATAACAACATTTCTATAGCGCCTTATCATCTATTTGCTCTTTAATGATATACAGTAAAAATCAGTGTTTACTTGTTCTTACGTACCATAACATGCATATACTTGACTATATAAAGGTTTAATAAATTCATGACATTGATTTTTTTTTATAATAATACTAATAACTAGAATTTTAATTCGTCTTACGGACGAATTAGGTGATCTGTCTGTGAATCTCATGATTATGATCTATTTTTTTATAATGATCACCATGTCAATGCAGATCAATATGAGCATCATGATATTAAGCGCAGTTTTGTTAATGAAAGGACATGTTGAATACTGTTGAAAGACATTATTTGAAAGAAAAGGTTGTAAAAAAAACTTGCTTTTCTAAAAAATGACAATTCAAATTTAGCAAGTGATAACACGAAATAGTGAGCAGTGGTGATGAAAGCAAGAATCTAGAATCCAGTTTTGAAAAATTTAAATCAGTATCCATAGACTAGATTTTTGGTTACCTCATGAACAATCATGACCAAATGACCTTTCATTTCTTACATTACGATAGGTAGATTTCATTGCAAGATATTATGCAAGCATGTCTTACATAGCAGGATGGAGAAATTGCATAGACCAAGTGAATAGAAAGCAAAGCAATGAACACTGATGGAGGTATTTGGAATGCGTTCAGCATGTTCTTATAACAATACTTGGCCAACTCTGAAATACCAGTTGCTAGTACACGCATTGTTGCTTTTATGCGTGTATTGAAACGCACAATTCAAAAGAAAAATCAAGACATCAAGGTTGTTGCTAATATCTCATTAAATATAAAACAATCATGTCACTTCTTATGAACTTCTTATCCTGCGCAGAATGGAACCACAAACTGGCTTATGGGGGTTACACGCAAAATGAGACAAAATTTAATAAATAAAAAAAAACAGATCCTGATGGGTTTCGATCCAGGGACCCTCGCATTACAAGGCAGATGCACTAACCATTCGACCACAGTAACTGCCATACACTTTCTAGGCAACGATGAAATATAACCTCAAATTGAATTATTCAAGTGCAAGTTTTATAATAATGATATACTTTTATACATTGTTAATATTTATGATGATCTCTTGCTTAAAATGATAAGATTGTAAAATAATTTGGAAGAATATAAAACCAGCTACAATATGTAGAAAACCGGGCCAAAAACGACCAATGATTACGGAGTTATAGTCATATTTCCAAAATTATTAAAACGTCATAAAACAAAAATGGAAAATTTTAGTTCTGACGAAAATTTGAAGACGTTATGATAAAATTTATTGTCTAATGTGACATGAAATCACATCTACAAGTCCTATTCTATCCGAATATAAAAGAAAATTTGGGGGTCAACGGACTATCTGAAGAGTTATATAGAATTTTGTAAAAGCATGTTTTTGCACATTTTTGGCCTATTGTGAACGCGCGCTTGCGCACGTAATTCAAACTTTGTCGGAGGCGCATTCCTTTATTACTGGTCGTAGAAGGTCGGTTAAGGTATCAAATTATTGGGAATTTCATAAAGAATGCATTGATGTAAAATAAAGTGCAGTTGTGCGTTGCGTAAGGACGTTACGCGCGTAAACGCGCGCGAAAACCTGTGAGCGCGCAAATTCCTGAAATGCTTAGAATGACCTGATTCGTACTCTGCTTTGATCAAAAAGTGATTTTGAGCATTTTAAAATTTTGACGCGCGCGTACATGCGCGTCGTGACCTGTACATGACCTTTCATGACATGGACAGTTGACCCTTGATCTGAAGTTAATTTGATGTTAATATTGTTAATTTTTGATGATTGATAATGGAGATATTGTTGATAATGTGATTTTACAAAATGGCGCGTAGATGACGTCACGATGACCATTTGACGTTGAACTTGTTTCGTACACATCGTATGATAACTGTCCATAATTGATAACATTTTGATGAAAATTGATTGATTAGTTTTGATGATTTTGGTGGAACAAGAAAAGGGTGGAAAAAGAAAAATAAATAAAAAGAATAAAGAAATAAATAAAAAAGAAAATTCGTAGAAACACAAGAGGTGATCTGTCAATAATTGACAGATCACCTAATGATGATGATAACAACATTTCTATAGCGCCTTATCATCTATTTGCTCTTTAATGATATACAGTAAAAATCAGTGTTTACTTCTTCTTACGTACCATAACATGCATATACTTGACTATATAAAGGTTTAATAAATTCATGACATTAATTTCTTTTTTATGATAATACTATTAATGATGATGATAATAACAACATTTCTATAGCGCCTTATCATCTATTTGCTCTTTAATGATATACAGTAAAAATCAGTGTTTACTTTTTCTTACGTACCATAACATGCATATACTTGACTATATAAAGGTTTAATAAATTCATGACATTAATTTCTTTTTTATGATAATACTATTAATGATGATGATTACAACATTTCTATAGCGCCTTATCATCTATTTACTCTTTAATGATATACAGTAAAAATCAATGTTTACTTTTTCTTACGTACCATAACATGCATATACTTGACTATATAAAGGTTTAATAAATTCATGACATTGATTTTTTTTTTATAATAATAGTATTAATGATGATAATAACAACATTTCTATAGCGCCTTATCTATTTGCTCTTTAATGATATACAGTAAAAATCAGTGTTTACTTTTTCTTACGTACCATAACAATTTGATATACTTGACTATGTAAAGTTTTAATAAATTCATGACATTGATTTCTTTTTTATAATAGTATTAATGATGATGATCGCAACATTTCTATAGCGCCTTATCATCTATTTGCTCTTTGCATAATGGGAATATCTTCCTGTGTTTCTCATTTCGATGTACACATTTAAAAACTAGATTTCAATTCGTCATGTGGACGAATTAGGTGGTCTGTCTTTATTCTCGCCCTCATGATCACTATTACCATGTTCATGCAGATCATTATGATCTTCATGATGACAACGGAATGTTCATTATGGATGGGATACTTGTGAAAGATGGGAGATGATAAAGCACTGTGAAAAGGGTCTCTTTGATGTATAATACATGTGATATGAAAAAAAGTAATTATAATCTGTTTTAGGGGTTCATATGCATGTACATGTATCATCATTTATAAGCACAAATGTAGACCTTAGTGGGATCTGTACTTGTTGTTTTAAGAAAAATGAGATTTACTCATGTGTGTGAAGGGAATTCCATTCTCTGTTATTCAGTGCTTCTATAGTATACAAATGCCCAAATGCTTATCATTTATCATGCTAGTGCTCACATATTAAGTGCTATATAACTGATGCATGATTTTATTGTTATTGTTATTCTTATTGTTATTTTATTTTCATGTACTGGAGTTCAATCTTGTGTTTTGAATATAATATACAAATATACCACCCTTTCAGTAAGTATAGCGGGAATTATCGGTCCGATGTTGGACTGGCATTAATATTTTAAAAAGTAATTTTAGCAATATGAATTTTGATGCAAAATGTGCTCATGCAGTGTGAGCTCGATCTGTTGATTGTTGTGTACATACAAAATTCGTGCTGCAAACACAAGCTTTTTTACTTGTGGTGCCTGGGGTCTTGGGGGCGCGCGTGCAATGGACAAAATCGTATTGATCCAAAATTGCAAAAGATGATGTCATTGTAAAATGGGCTTAATGATTGATACAGACAACGAATCAAATGACAAGGATCTATCTAGGTGTCATATAATGGCAAATAAGATAAGAATACAGGTAACTCAGCCTATTAAAGTCGACCTTCCATATGTCGAAGCATTATGTTAATGTCTGTCGTAGAGTGTATTGCAATGTAAAAGAAAAACCATCATTACTGTATATCATGTATGTCTTGTTTGATAATTATGCAATATTTTGTGAATGATTGGTGAATCATATATATATACTTGTCATTACAATGTAAAGATTGATATTTTTATACCATGAATAAATTTAATTCATTTTTCAAAGAAAAAAAATGTCCTCTTTATTGTGTATCATGTATGCTGTGTTTGATAATTATGCAATATTTTATGAATGCTTGAAGGAATATTGTCTTTACAATGTAAAGATAAATTTCTTTGATATAAATAAATAACATTTCATACATACTTTGATGTTGCAATGTTTCTTAAAATGCAAAGTTTTAAAACAGGCCTATTATTAAAAGGAAATGAAAATTGTTTGGACTATATGGATGCAATGGCACATCTGGGGCTCGTTTCATAAAAATTAGTGTAAAAATAAATTTGCAACAATGGCTTAAAGCTACAGAAATATTTCAATCTGATTGGCCGATAGTAATCTTGTTCCAGAAACTGCATTTGTTACTGAACATTAAAGTTTTTTTAAAACAGGCCTCAGGTTTCGATGGTTCCAGAGATAGCAGGGCCTCGTTGCATAAATGTTACTATTGTGGTAACTTTGCCAACCAATGGTAACTACCAAGGTAACGCTGATCAACAGCCAATCAAAATCAAGGATTCCATGCAAGATACCATTGAATGGCAGAGTTACCATAAGGCAATGGGGCTCATATTGTCTCAGTTCTAAGGGTTGGCTGCACAGAAGCTATGTTGTAAGAGCTAACAATGCACTATTAGAGGCTCTGTTACAAACGGTAATGTCGCAGCGATGTCTAATATGTCTGAAGAATGCATTGGATCAATGTTCGACATCATAATCCGGAATATGTGACTGGGCCTACTGTAAGTGCTCTGTTAACGCTATATAACAAGGTTTCTGTGCAGCAGATGAAGATCATTGTACACTACCATGGCTATTAAAACCCAATGTTAATAGCCTGTAAGCTGGAAAACGGTGGACTACGGGCTGACGGTCCCAGAGAGTGAAGTTGGCAGTCAGTAAAGCGTCTGCCCGTCGAACCAAAGATTGTGGGTTTGAGTCCACCCCAGATGGATGAATGAAGCCAGCCGTTGTGTGTAAACGTCTCTCCCCTGTTCATACATGTAGATGCAGGCTATGTTACAGTGGAAAACACTCCGTCCCTCGGATAGGCCGTTAAATGGGGCCCCGTTTAGAGGAGAATCACTACCTTTGCACGTTAAGAACCCACTGCACTATTCGATTAAGAGTAGGGGGAAACCCCGGTGTAGTGGTCCACCTGCATTCCCCCAACCAGTTATATCGGGAGGAGAGACCTGCGGGTCAGTTTTGTGTGCGCGCCCTTCTAGGCGACCGAGATTGGCTGGCTCCTCCAATGCGCCTTTGAATGTCTTTGGCAGATATATGGCGCCATACAAATGCTGTGCATTGACTAAATATGGCAATTAGACCAAATGGTTAGTAGACCAACTGCATGTAGACTAAGGATTAGACCATGTGGAATGAGACCTAATGGAAAGTAGACCAAGTGGCAATTGAATAATGAATTTCTTAATACAACCCCCCCCCACTCCCCCCGGATCCAGCTGGATTATGGGTAATACATGTACCATTTCGGGGGCCATATTGTTTTTGCACAATATCTGGCCTCTCCAAACTATTGTATCTAATCCACAGCAATCCACAAATATTCTGTTGCAATTTTACAACTGATAGATCAACGTTAGTTATAGCAAATCAGATTAAACTTCTTGTTTCAAGGAGCAGATTAGCAATCAATCACTAATTTGCAATTAACTGCAAGATATATGATTGATTTAGGGACCAGAAATCGACTCGCCATATTGTTTTTGCACAATATCTGGCCTCTCCAAACTATTGTGTCTAATCCGCTAGATCCGCGCCTGTCCCCTCTCCTGAATCCCGACGAACAAAAAGTCTCACACAGCAAAGTGACCAAAGATTTGTAGGTTAGATTTTATTAATAAGAATATATAACTTATATAAAAAAATAAAAACATGCATTTTCTTTTAAATTTCAGAATGACATGAATAGATGTTTGAGTGACTGAATAGATGTTTGACTGAAATGGCAGGATATATGTCTCTTATACTAACATAAGCACTTTTACTTGGTTAGTAGTACATGTACAATAAGTACAAATACAATAGTATATTTCAATACAATAGTATAGTACTGCTCTCAAATTACAGGACTGTCATAGGTACAAGAATAAAGTACAAAAAAAAAACAGACTTCAAAGTCTGTATTCTGAAGTTTCAGTTTACCTAATGCCCATGTTAAAATTACAGAAAACTAATAATGCCAAAATTGTATTTCCAATGTTTCTTGCAAAGACACAGGGGTGTGGGTGGTGACAGATAAAAAGATCTGAATAAAGCTGAAGAGTATTGAAAAAGTTTGAAATAGAAAGAGCTCCCATACTTTTTGTACAGAGGAAAGCCAAATATAAGCTGAAATTCAGCTGAAACTCAAAACAAAAAAATCTGAAATCAGATAAAAATCTGAACTCTCACACCCCTGAATACAGTATTCTCTTATTTTACTCCAGGTATTCAACTTGTGCATTTTACCTGTAAGTGCTATCTAGTACTGGACATACCGGTAATAAAAAAAAAATATCTCACATCACCTTGGATATGGCCATGTAAACATGCATGCACAAAAAAAAACACAAAATTTCCTCAAGTCACCAACTGGTCCGACTAAAAATATTGCATATGAGGAACAATGTAATACAAAACAAAGAGTTAGCATTTACATGTACATGTAACAACAAGCTCAAGATGATTTGCTGATGTCACATACCCATGGACAATCAGTAGTTGTCATGGTCGGTTGTTACAACATTCAACAATAACATAACAGCCACCACATTCAAAGCAACATTCAATAAGGTGGTGATTTTTTAAATATTGATGAAGAAAGCATCTAAAAGCCTGTTTTGGCAAAAAGTAAGTAATGTGAACTTGTATAATTGTGTATCATTGAACATTACAATAACACAAAACCATAGTAGTTATTGAATGCATTTTTTATTCGTTAGAATTTCTGTATGGAAATTTTCCGGCAGTTAGGATTAAAATTTAAATCTAGCACCCTCTCTTGGTAATATTTTTATATTTTATTTACAAAAAAATCTTTAAAACAGCCATTTGAGCACATATTTTACTGTATTATTCAGTAATTGGATATCAAACAGCTGTTTTCAAATATAATATCCTAAAATTTTCAGCCTATTTCTTAAAAAGGTGTTTTGTATAAACAAGACAAAAATACCAATATATTCTATTTTTATCAGGTATGCGATTAAATTGAAATTGTTACATTTTATCCAATACAACAGACAGAATCATTTTTGGAGCACATGCATAAATATAATTCAGTAATGAAATGGAAAAGTGCCATGCACTTTTGGGGGATTTACCAAAACTAAAGATAGGCCTTAAGGTCTTTTCCATGGGACTTGGTAATGAGGATAAATAATAATAATAATAATAGGCATTTATATAGCGCCATCTATCTAGAAATATTCTATTCTGAGGCACGTTGTTATTATTATTACCCCGGCTTTAGCTCGAGCTGCCTTTCAGCGCTCATGCATTCAAGGAATTAATCCTGCCGGGTACCCATTCACTTCACCTGGGTCGAGTGCAGCACAATGTGGACAAATTTCTTGCTGAAGGAAATTACGCCATGGCTGGGATTCGAACCCACGACTCTCTGTTTCAAAGTCAGAAGACTTGGCCACAACGCTCCACATGGCCTACCAAAGGGCACCATTGCACCAAGTGTGTTTTGAACCCAGGTACATGTACCCCTGTTCTACTGAGTGAGCTGTCACATATTCGCATTGGTATTTATTTTCCATATTACAATGATAAAAACAATAAAAGGTAAATGAATGTACATAATAAAATCAGAAGTATAGTGAAATGGCTGGATAAACCCACTATGCTTTCTTAATATAACAAAGCTGTGATGAACCAAAAATGCATATCCATGGAAACCAGCATTTATCACGGTAGTCAAAACAGTGACACATCATTTGCTCTGGCTACAATTGGTCCTGGATTTAGTTTGTCTAAGATATAGGGTTAAATTTAGATTTGAAATAGGGTTAGTGTTGGGTTTGAAAAAGGGTTCATGTTAGGTTTAGGATAGGATATAGTGTTATAGGAGAAGTTCACCCTGACAAAATGTTTATTGTAAAAATAGCAGAAAAAATAATAAAAAATATTGCCGAAGGTTTGAGAAGAATTCATCCAATAATTAAAAAGTTATTAGAATTTCAATTATTTGATTTGTGACGTCATATGCGAGCAGCATTCCTACATAGCGAATGGTAAAAAAATCAATGAAATGTCATTTTCTCAGAAAATTGAAAATGGTTTTCACTGTAACTTTTGTATATCAATAGGCAAATCATTTCATACCCGATCATGAAAGAAAACAAAATTAAGGCATCAGGAACCATACAAAATTTGAAATTCATACATTTTATATTACATAACACATGGGGCAGCTGCTCGTTTATGACGTCACAAATCCAAAATTTTGAACTCTAATAACTTTCTTACTCTTTAACGGATTTTCCTCAAACCTTCACCAATATTTTTTACTATTTTTTCTGCTATTTTCACGACAAAGTTTTCTTCAGGGTGAACTTCCCCTTTAAATCCAGGATTGAAGGTGGACATTCCATTAATGTGTGGAATTCGCAGTGGAGCAACCGTCTCCGGAGCAAATGTCATGGAATCGTCAAAACATTCGACGACAATATTCAGCAAGAACAATTTCTCAAGGTGATTCCATTGTGTCTTTTCTCCATGGAACCCAGCAGTTGTCATGGTATTTTGGGTTGCTCCGTGTGTCGGAAGGCTTATTCCTAGGGGAAACCATTGTCGCGCGGTATTCATCGATTCTCTTCAGGAGTCGCTCGACAATGTCTAAGAAACTGATGAAAAATAGGATAGGAAAAGACAAAATGAGATATAACAAGATTAAGATGGGTACTTACATCATTAAACATCTAATGATGATAAACACAGTTTTAAGCAACAGTGGCACAACTACTTTGAATTTCTACTTGATAATAATAATAATTGGCATTTATATACATGTAGCGCTTTATCAATCTATGACAGTTCAAAGCGCTTCACAATTATTATACCCGGTCACTGGATTCATAGCATTCCAAGCAGCCTGTTATGCACTTACTTGCTAAACCAACCACAATGACGGCTGTTTCCTACCGGTACCCAATTAGCACCTGGGCGAGAGTGGCAATGTGTGGATTGACGCCTTGCCAAAGGACGCTAGGCCATGGAGGGATTCGAACACATGACCCTCTGATTACAAGGCGAGAGTCAGAACCGCTACACCACGGCACTTCCACACTGTCATGGTAGTGTATTTTGGGTTGTCTGAGAGGCATGTGTTATGAAAACCCAAAATGCAGCAGTTGGACTAATATTATTTTCTTTCAGGAGTGGATGTTAGATAATTTGTCTTTTGATATACTTAAGATACAAAATAATAACAGTTTTCAATTTGTCTTTTGAAATGACATTTCATTCATCTTTTTTAATTACACAATATATGGGGTAGCTGCTCGCATATGACGTCAAAAATAAAAAAGTTAAAATTCTACTAACCTTCACCAATATTTCTTATTATTTTTAATGCAATTTTTAAATCAAATTTTTGTCAGGGTGAACTTAATCCCCCTTAAGTCATTTAAATTTTAGTGAATTCCATGCTGATCACCTACCTCGATTCCAGTCCGCTATGTTGTAAAATTCACAAGGATCATGTCGTATGTTGAATAGACATGGCTTCTCTATAGGTTTGCAGTTGGTTGAGGCATTGGCAGGCTTGGGCAGGCAATGCACAACAAAAGCATTAGGGACGGGGTTCGATTCCAGATCAGCTAGATTGTAGAGGAAAAAAGAAACAAAGTTGATAATAGAGCTGCACTAAATTACAACTATAACATCAACATATTGCATCCGTGATGTATGATGGGGTGACCATAATTTGCGCACATTCTAAAAATTATCATGAAGTTCATCGCAAAATTAATCAAAGTTATTAATACCAAACAGAAGGCAAGATCCTAAAATTAAATTCGCTTGACGGAATTATAAAGTAAGTCAGGGGTTTCGCTGGAATCGTGATCTCAAAATTCCATGACGATCGACTAGTGCGCCCTCGCCTGAAAAACTGTCATAAAAGGGTGAGACCTTTATTTGCGCACGATCGTTTTGCAAGGCTTGAGAAAGGAAATCAAGCATATATATCAGATAGAGGATAAAATGCCATAAATTCAGTTGGTATCACATTTTACTTACTTATTTGGAGACCTCTGCTTGCAAACTGGCGATTTCTTGATGCTTGTCAAGAAGTTCGGATTTTCGTGGAGCGGACGCAAAAGGTAACAAAGTTTGCCGATGTTTTGCCAATATTTTCATTAATACAGACCTTACATGTAATTTCAAGAAAGTTACCATACTGGCTAATTTTCACTTGCTTTTTCTGTTGGTGATATCAGTTTTTCAAAATATTTATTAGATATTCAGATATTCGACGGTGCGCAAAATTAGGTAACGCGCGAATTAAGGTCACACCACCATCACACAATCTTTAAACAATTGAAGTTTTAACATGTTTCAGATAAAGGTAACTTTATCAATGATACATGTGGTCCATAGGTGTTTCTAACAATATAAAGAAGGCATTTTTGCCTAATGCTTCATCCTCCAGTGCCACAATATGACATTAGTCTGCTGTGCAAACCCTTCACTCGAATTAAGGGTCTGAATTTGCAACCTATAATACCTTGTGTAGCGGAGGCCCTCTCGCTCAGAAATATCAAGTTTTATATCTGCTAGCCTTTACATGGAGACCCACTTGTTGAACAAAGTTTCAATGAGGGTCTGAGCCTGCAGACTAAGATGACATTACCTAATGACGTGCCCTCAGGGGGGTACCAGCCATCCCAGTCTGTTCCTCGCTGCCCCTGTACAAGTTTATAATCCCCAACAAGAATGGAAGACAGGTTCAGCGCAGAATCTATCATGTGGAGGACTTCTGTGCGAGGTGAAGCCTGCCCTCTGTATTTGAAAATAGGAGAATGCAAGATGGTGGAAAGTAAATTGAATGCATGGAAATGTAATAATATCTGAGTTTATTCTTTGTAGAAAAAATGGTAATAATGAACAGGGAGAGGTGGTATGGTGCAAAGGAAATTAAATGCATGGAATTGTGAAATCTGCCATAAGTTTGAGCTAAACTATGAAACTGCAAAAAAAGGAACAATTGGCATCACAGAAGAAATTATAGAATCAGAGCTACCAAGTCTCACGCATTATGCGTGAGACTCAAGCATTTTTTACTCTTGTTCATCCCCTCAAATCTCTGTCTCACACAACTATCACAGCCTATCCCCATATACATTGTTCACAATGACCGTTATCTCACTCAGATTCACAGAAAATCTCACGCATAGCTGGTCTTTGAACTTGGCATCTCTGTAGAATGTCAATTTTCCTTACACCTATCAATCTAATGATTCCTTTTTTGTAGATGATGGAAAAATTAAAAAAAGAGGAAGTATTAAGTTTTTTAACTCCAATCAGATATGTGAGTGTGATGTCATAAAAAAAATTATTGTCCATGTGTTGCATCATTTTTCTTTATCACGGAGGAGCATGATTAATAAACATCCAAGGCCCAAATTCTGGAGGGAAACTTTTAACAGGCTCCGAGATATGACGAAATTGATAGTAGACCAAGTGGTCTGTATTTAACTTAGGCCATTGTTAACTTTGTGCTGAAAATAATTAGAAGCCCAAAATGACAAAAATGTTTATCATGTTTCCTGTGATCTTTCCCCATGCATTAATTGTGATGAAAATTGTTTCAGTTACTACCGGTACTCCTAAATGCTAGAGTAGCAATTGTGATGTCAAATTGAACCTCCACGAGTAGTTTCATAGAGATTAGAGTTATTCACAGTTAAATCACAACTTTAGACCATGTTTTAAATAATAATAATAGTCAGTTCTTGTATAGCATATAACACATAATGAATAACGTCCCACTGCGCTTCCAAAGGATTTTGATATTATTACCCCGGCTGTAGCTCAAGCAGCTTTCACGCGCTCGGCATTTCAAGGAATAAATTCTTGCCAGGTACCCATTCACCTCACCTGGCTTGAGTGCAGCACAATGTGGATTAATTTCTTGCTGAAGGAAACTACGCCATGGTTGGGATTGGAACCCATGACCCTCTGTTTCAAAGTCCAGAAACTAATCCACTGGGCCACACACTCCACTAAATTGAACCACAATTTCGAATACAGGTCAATGCATTTAGCCCATGTGGTATAAGAACATCAAGATATGGGCTCGTATTCTGAAGTCGGGTTTAACTTAAACTCAGGTTTAAAGTTGTGGTTTAAGTATGGACAGCCAATTGTCACATAAATCACTAACAGTAGAGATATCAAATTTCAGCTCATTTGGCTCTCAAATCATTTATAATTGTCTAGGAAGTATATATAGATTATTGTCTTCACCATCGATGAATCAGGAAAGAGCACAGTAAACATAAGAAACGTACAACTTAATAAAAAAATTGGATACTTTTGGCTTCCCATACTTAAACTACAACTTTAAACCTGAGTCTATGTTAAACCTGACTTCAGAATACAGGCCATAGACTCAAAGGCCCATACATGTATTCTTAAGTCAGCTTTAATTCAAACTCTGGTATAAAGTTGTGGTTTATCTATGGATAGCCAATTGTGACATAAATCTCTGACAGTGGAGATTCAATGAACAACTAGTAGCTTATTCGACCCTCAAATCATTTTTTAATGTCCCAGAAAGATTAATGAATAATAATAAATAATTTTTTGTCTTCGCTATTAAATTAGGAGATTACAAGAAACATAGGAAGCATGCAAGGTAATCAAATTTTTGATATGTCTGGCTTCCCATAGTTTAGCACAGTTAAACCATGGTCTGAATGAAATCTGACTTCAGAATACGGGCCACTGAAAATAAGAATTACTCACCTCGAGAGCATAGGCCAGACATCAAATCCATCAAGGTGTTTTAAACTATTGGTATTCCCACCCGCTACGCCATACAACGTTGGAACCCAATCACAAACATGCATCATCCCATCGCTCTTTCTCCCAGGCTTCTCAATGAGGGCGCCCCATACAAATCCAACGGCACGTACCCCGCCCTCCCAGGTGGTGTGTTTCACCCCCCGCAGTGGCCAGTTGCTCGCGTAGTTGTAATCAAAGCCGTGAGCGGGTCCTCCGTTGTCGGTTGTAAAAACTATGAGGGTGTTCTCGTAGAGGGCGCTTTCTTTCAAGGTCTCTGTGATGTTACCGATTGAGTCGTCCAAAGCTGCTACCATTGCTGTTATAAAACAAATGAATGAATAAATAATCACTTATAAATACATATCAAAATAGACCTTTTGAAGGTAACGTGGAAATTACAGATGCGCAGATTCTAAGTTCAAAGACCAGCTGTGCATTAGATTTTCTGTTACTCGGTGTAAGATCGGCGGCATTGTGAACAATGTATATTGGGATAGGCTGTAATACATAAGGAGATGGGGGGGGGGGGGATGAGCAAGAGTCCAAAAGGAGGGGGTGTCATGCCTGAGGGGTGAGATAGGTATATCTTTGGGAGTTAGAGTGGTAACCAATTCGTCTATTGGCAACTTGTCCACTCATCACATGGTCTACCTTCATTTTAATAGTCTTATGCCATTCTGTCCATCATAATTTCATCAAAAAACCATTTGGTCCAACAACCATTTGGTCCAATCATCAATTCGTCTAATCACCAGTTTGACTATGCCCATTTCGTCTAATAACCAGTTGGTCTACAATGCAAATTATTTCATTCATTTTGCCCACTTAACACTTAGTCCAATTAGACCAAATGGTATATAAGGACTAAATGGCAATTGGACCAACTGGTTACAAGACAAAATGGTGAGAGGATGAAATGGCAATATGAATTGATACTTTATGGCCGGTATTCTGAAGTCAGGTTTAACTCTGTGCTAAAATTATAGGAAGCCAGAAGTGTCAAAATTGTTATGAAGTTGTATGTTTTCGTATTTTTACTGTGCTCTTTCCTGATTCATCGATGGTGAAGACAATTATCTTTTTAAACTTCCTAGACAATTATAAATGATTTGAGTGCCAAATGAGCTGAAGTATGATATCTCTACTGTTTATAGTGATTTATGTAACAATTGGCTATCCATACTTAAACCACAAATTTAAACCTGAGTTTAAGTTATACCCGACTTCAGAATACTGGCCTAAATATACACATACCAGCATATTTTCTCCTATTTTCATCCTTGATGTGAGAGAATAACTCATAATACTTATACGGAGCTTGCAATCTCTGACCGTCGTAATTGGCACTATGCACTGCTTGGTGAGCCAAGTAGATATACAGAGGCTGAAAAGAGAGAGAGAAAAAAAAAAGACAAATTACAGTTCAGGTATTTTTGTTAAAATTGAAAAAATTCTGAAAATTGTTATCAAAATAATAAAAATTGCACTCATCATCAGTTAACGCTTTGCCCGCCACAGACAGAATCACTCCTGATGAATTTTCTGAAGGTATCCATGGCAAAGAAGAATAATGTAGTACAGTAGGTTTCACGGTAAATCATGGCACAGTTCTCACTACCTTCCTATAAAACTTGTTTACTGGAAACTATTTTCACGTATAGTGAGAATGGTCGAAGTGATCTTCCAAACCGGTTCAGAAAACCACCTCACGATGTAGTTTTCAAGATCGCTTTGCCTCATTAATCTGGTTTTAGCGTGAGGACACAACCCTTCTTCGGGAAGCGATCTTCGCACATTTTGAGCGCGCTACTCCACACGACAGGTGTAGAATGCCTACGCTGCGGTTTCAAAATTTTGCGCGAAACGTATCACTCCACTGAGAGCGTTTCCGTACCAAGATCGCTTTACGTGAAGTAGTTTTGAAAAACACTTTGTGTGATCAAACGCTAGCAAAGCGATATTCCAAACTGGTTTCCTGAACCGGTTTCCAGTTAACTAGTTTTAAAAAGCATAATGAGAACAGCCTCCATATATCTTTTGTGGGCAAATCAAATGTTGATCCTGATAAGGACCATCCACACTTGATGATTCGAAAAAGTGTGGTCTTCAGGAGGATAATTCCTGCGCTACATTAATTTCAAGGTGCAACCTTAACAAGGATTTTTGGACTATGCTCATTCAGCTCACAATAGCTTTTGATTGGTTTATTGTAAAGTTAATGCACTCTGTGTGTATTGTGAATAGAATGTGACTTGAGTCAAACTTGGCAGTCAGCTTGTATCATCCTCATCCTCCTCATCATCACATCATCATCATCACCACCACCACCACCACCACCACCATCATCATCACCACCACCACCATCATCATTGCCATCATCATCATTTTCATCATCCTCCTCCTAATCATCATCATCGTCATCATCAGCATCATCATCATCATCATCACTACCACCACCACCACCACCATCATCCCCACCACCACCACCATCATCTTCATCATCATCAGCAGCAGCATCATTCTTATCATCTTTATCAGTTTGAAAAATGCCCTCTTACCTCATCCTGACGATGATTACGAATTATCTGTTGTGTCCTTTCTGTAAATATCTCTGTAGAATATTTCCCATACACTGGTTTGTAGACGGAACCATCCACATGAAAATCAAAACCCGTCCAATTATTCTTACTCTGCAATGGAAAAAGAACAATCACGACAGATGAAGTAATGTTTGAAATGGATGAATTAAGATTGTCAAAACTACAAATACTGGTAACTTTTCCTAAAGCCCTAAACTAAATCTTTCGGACCAAAAAATTGGTGACACAACACTTGCTTCGGTCTTCTTAATTTCGCCTAAGATTTAGGGTTAGGGTTGCAATGGGCATGATAGGGTTTTGTGTCAGGTTTATGGTCAGGATCAGGGTTAGGTTTAGGATAGGCTGGGTATGGTGTTAAATCTAGGATTAGAGTTTGTCATTCCATCATTATGTGGAATCTACAGCAGAGCAACTGTCGCCAAAGCAAATGTCATGGGACAAAAAAAACCTTTTCCATTCTATACACGTTTGGCATAATACAGTGGTGTCCTGTTTGTAAAGTTACAAACAACTTTACACACGACTGGAACATGATCTTAGGTGCTTAGTGAGCTACATAGGGATAGTGAGGAACAAGCAAGGTCACCAGTTGTGCAGAAAGTCTTGCGCGTAACTTTACGAACAGCTTTATGACACACCCACCTGGGCTCTGTAACTCAAAGATTAGCCAACAATCGCTAAATGAACTGACCAATCAAGATCAATATTACACATGCATTTGGTGCAAAATACCGACCAGGAACCAATCAGAAGTGTTCTCTCATATTTGCTATTCATCGCTAATAAGCTTTGTGTTACAGGACCCTGGTCTAAAAAAAGCTTGACATCCAGGGCAAATCTTCGAATTCTAGACCTTCCAGACAAAATGGAAGAAAATGTGACAAATAAAGAAGATTAGCCATACAATCGTGTCTGAGACCACATAGGTCACCAAATACTGAGGTCTGGGAGACACACAGAGACCATGCCTGCCATAAGAATTCTTAATAGTTTGGTGATACCCTCATCATGACATTACAGATATCAAATTTGATGAAGTGGATTATTTTTTTTTCAGTCAATAATGATTCTTAATAGACCAGTTCGTAGTTACTTCATGGACAATTTTGGTCAAATGACCTTTCATTTCTTTCATTATGATAGGCAGATTTCAAAGCAAGATATTACGTAAGCATGCCTTACATAGCAGGATGAAGAAATTGAATAGACCAGGTGACTAGAATAGCACAGCAATGAACAATCTATGAAGGTATTTGTTGCATTCCTATTTTGAGTGCATATCATAGCATGTTGCACAATGTACTTGGCAAACTGTGAAATACCAGTCATTCATGGACGCATTGTTGTTTTTTGTGGATGTAAATGAAAACCACAATTCAAAAGAATATATGAATAATCAAAACATCAAAGTTGGTGCTTATCTCATTAGATTTTAAACCACCATGTCACTTTAGCACAAATGACCTTCCATTGATCATGCATAGAATCTTGAGATCATGCACAGAAAGGAACTACAAGCTGGCTTATTCTATTCATCCTTTGGTACTTGCCACATCCATACAATATACTGAATATCATTTAAGTGGTCTATTTCTCTTGGGTATGCACGTTTCAACGAGCCTTTTTTATGGCTTTCTAGTGCATGCCTCATTTCCATTCATTTGTTTCAACTACACTGTCATAATCATGTGTCAACTACTACTTTACTATTACCACTGATTGTTCTGGTTATGTTCTGTTGATACTGTCGTTTTTGTTGTTAATCATATTTTCTTTGCCTATATATAACTTTGTTCTCATTTCAATGTGTTCTTCTTAATGAATTTTGGAAATAAATAGTTGAATTGGAAAGCTATGACAGCTTACCTATAATTACCATGCAATACACCATGCATGTGAACAGTAGACAAAGGAGGGAATAATAGACCAGGGGGTGTTTCACAAAGATTTAAGTATGACTTAGAGTCGCACTTAAATGCCGGGTTGCGTACGGTATGAAAGGCTTGACCGCATTGGTCAGATCGTCTCAAGAGGACGCGCACTAATGTGTATCTATCAATAAGATCGCCCGTTGAATATCTTGTACGCGTCAGCATTTAAGTGCGACTTAAGTCATACTTAAATCTTTGTGAAACACCCCCCAGTTCGTACATGTAGTAACTTTATGGACAATTTTTGTCATTTATTTCATTATGATATGCAGATTTCAAAGCAAGATATTACGTAAGCATGCCTTGCATGGCAGTATGAAGAAATTGAATAGACCTGGGGAGCGTTTCATCAACATTTTTTAACGACAAGTTGTCAGATCTGACAACTTATCCTGATTCTGATTGGCTGAGAGGTGCTGTTACTATGGTAATTGTCGGATAAAACAGGACTTGTCAGATAAAATCATTTCATGAAACGCTCCCCAGGTGACTAGAATAGCACACCAATGAACACTTTCTGAAGGTATTGTTGCATTTCTACTTTGAATGCATTTTATAGCATGTTATACAATGTACCTGGAAAACTGTGAAATACCAGTCGTCCGTTGACGCATTGTTGTTATATAAATGAAAACACGATGCAAAAGATATCAAAGTTGGTGCTTATCTCATTATATTTTAAAACACCATGTCACTTTAGTACCAATGACCTTCCTCTGATCACGCGCAGAGTGGACCTATGAACTGGCTTATTATTTCAAGATGGTGCAAAAATATCAGGGTTTACAGTAAAACTCACCGTGGAGGTTTCATGTGTATAGTAGTCCCCCATGCCACCGTAGAACCCATAGAAGGTTTCAAAGCCACGATGACTTGGTGTTAGACTCTCCTTGAAAAACCCAAGGTGCCACTATAACAGGATAAAGATAGAAAGGAAGATTTGGTGCATGGAAGATTCAGATTCAGAAAATCACAGACTATTGGCTTATTCATACACACACTCCATACACCCCCTCTAGGACACTTAGATCATCAACTCAACTACTCCTTCAAGTACCCAGACTAAGAACTATTAAAGACGCAAGGCGAAAGGTCCTTCTTCTACAGTGCCCCAACACTTTGGAATTCCCTCCCCGTCAACAAAATAATCCTGGACTTTTCAAATCACAGGTTAAAACATTTTTCTTTAATGAAGCTTTCAAATAGGCCTTTCCCAATACTTATGCCGTACATGTATGTAACTGATTAATGTTGATGTTGATAATTGTCATTCTAAGTAATTTCTTATGTTGTATGATTTTTATTTTTGTAAAGTGCATTGAGAGTCCATTCAGGTCTGAAATGTGCTATATAAAAACTGCATTATTATTATCATTATTTCTTGTTGTCTACTGGGACTGTATGGTCCCTGTAGAAAGAAGGGACGGATCCAGGGGTCAATTTCAGTTGGTCTAATGCCAATTGGTCCTATTACCATCTAGTCTACTATCATTTGGTCTACCATCAGTTTGTCCACTATTCAGTGGCCCGTATTCTGAAGTCATGTTTAACTTAGACCATGGTCTAACACTGTGGCAAAATTATGGGAAGTCAAAAGTGTCAAAATTTTTATTAAGTTGTATGTTTCTTATGTTTACTGTGCTCTTTCCTGATTCATCGATGGTGAAGATGATCATCTATTCATACTTCCTAGAGCAATTATAAATGATTTGAGAGCCAAATGAGCTGAAATATGATATCTCTACCGTTAGTGATTTATGTAACAATTGGCTATCTATACTTACACCACAACTTTAAACCTGAGTTTAAGTTAAACCCGACTTCAGAATACGGCCCACAGGGTCTAACTGCCATTTCATCCACTCACCATTTCGTCTAATAGCCAGTTGGTCCAATAGCCATTTAGTCCACATACCATCTGGTGCAATTGGACTAAACGTTAATTTGTTTCATGTAATTTTGAACAAAAAAAAAATTAAATGAAACAAATGAATCAATGAAGAAAACCCACCACATAAATGAATTAAAAAAGTATATTCTACATACCTTCCCAACCATGTGTGTTCTGTAACCTATTTCACTGAGGTACTGAGGCATGATCTTCTCCTTGAGTCCTAATCCATAGGGATCATCTAATTCTATAACTCCATGTTGTAGACCTATGAAAGGATAAATCATAAACTAGAAATTTGATGTGTTTAAAGGACACAGATGCCCCCGCTTAACGCGATCACAAATTCATTCAACATAATTGAACTTAACATCGTGCAGAAACCAATATGCATATATATCATGAACAAATTTACACCAACTCGAATATATGAGCTATGACCTTTGACCTTTGAACTCCAAATTCGAACTTTGCCTGCATTTGGTGTCATCTACCTACACACCTATTTTTTTTTAATCTGTTAAATATTTCATAAGTTACCATGGGCCTGTTTCAAAATTGGTAACCATCATGCTTATTTTTGAAAATTGTTTTTAAACGATGTTTTCTCATTTTTTATTGATGATTCATATCTCCTCTTTCATGAAGTATAAGTATCCATTCAATTTTTACAACTTTTCTTGAATTTTTCGCAAATTTTATAACGTGATGCAAATTTGAAAGCATGTCGGACGGAATTCTTTCTCTGAAATTAAATGGTCCTAGGTAACACTTAATATCTTTGTTTTGAAACTGCATGTTTATAAATATTAACATATATATCAATCATCCTTTTTATACATTAACTGGAATCATATATGTAGAAATGAATGATTCCTGCAATTTTAGAAAAGGTAACTCAAAATTTTCTGTCCGACATGCAAAAAATTTCCAAGAAGTTTTCCCTCAGAAAAACCATTGACAATTTTATAGATTTTTCCCAGCCAAGTATCAATGAATTGATTGTAGTCTTAGAATGAATGATGATTTTTAAAATTTACCTGCACCTAAGTAGGAAAAAATAAGGATAACTTTTTTTTCCATCCGACATGAAAGTGGCATGTCGGATGGAATCTATTAAGATAGCACAGATTACACTTCTGTTCTGCAGCTTTCAGTGTACAATAACCTCATATATTACAGTTCAGATTCTGGACACACACAATACACAAACTTACACACAATTAAACAGTACTTAGGTATGGTCTTTTCCTGCAATCTGATTGGTCAGAAGTGATGTACACTTTCAATATGTAAAGCACATGGCTTGGGACCTTCCTCTTGCTTTCACCTTTCCAGTATGGTAGTGGATCGTATTACCGAACACTTTTCATGAATTTGATCATATCAAACACATTATTCCAATAAAATTCACCAAACTTTCACCATAAATACACAAATACCTACAAAATATAAACATGCAGAAATTTTGCCGAAATTGTTTTTCATTTTTACGACATCAGCTTCCAATCGGACCCCTCTTCGCAAGTGAAATATTTTGGTCACTTGAAAAGGTATCGTATTACCGAACGTGTGTTTTCTATGGGAAAAGTTGGGAAAACAAAGTCACTGATGAGCTATTTTGACCATATTTTATTGTTTTGAGGATATAAAGACTTCGAAATTGTGTTTTTGATAATTTTTCATCATTTTTCTATTTAAGTTCCCTTTGGAAGGAAGTTGCAAAGGTTTGAGCGTATTTGATTATTTTCTGACGCATATGATGCGCGCGTTCGGTAATACAAGGCCGGTTGGTAATACAATCACTCACTATACTTGTGTTTTACTGGCCAAGGTAGTGTCCTGTTTTACTGTAGAAAACTAACATTATGTATTGCTTTAAGCATTTTCTAAATGAATAGTAAGAAGTTTAAAACTCAGAGATGCATGTGGGATACAAAATTTGCCCAAAATATAGCTGAAGAAAATGATAATCTACTTCATAAGATGCTCATGTTTTTGGATTGGGGAAGGGAGGACTCTGTGCACTTTAGCAACTCAGTGCATGGGCTATAGCCTATGCACAAATCTATCAAGTGTCTTGTGGAAAGTTAAAATAATACTTGACTGCAATATTGTCTGCTTGTTTTACAATTCAATATGAGAGTGCACTGTTTTACATCTGAATTTGTGAATGATAATAATAATAATAATAATAGGGTAAATAATAATGATAAAAATAATTTTTCATAATACCTGAAATCAATTTTTGTTTCTCAATTTTTATGAAACTGTATCCCACAATTTGTTATAACATCCTAAAAATAAACAGTGAAAAAAAGAAAAAAAATTCTGGATGTGTGCAAAGAACTTAAAACTTATTTAATTTACCATCCTGATGAATTTATTTCGCGAAAAAGCTATCGTGTTTTGGTTGTGATTTTCAGTGTCCTTGAAGTTGCAAGAATGTCGGAGCGTTCAAAAAATGCAATTAGATGCAAAAATTGGCGTGACTCCCTTGATGCTCAAGATCGAAAAGAAAAAGACAGAAATAGAAAACGTCAAGAAAGACAAAAACTTAAACAAAACAAGGAAAAATATGAGTCTGCTCTTCTGAAAGACAAGTGTCGTAAGAGAATGAAAGCAAGAAATGCTTCCTTGTCTTCTATCTCAACTATTCATCAGTCTGCAACTTCTGATCCCACTTCTAACTCGTCTGCTTCCACTGCCATCCATGCTCCTAATACAGCTAACACATCCTCTACATTCTCTGCTTCTACTCCTGAGCCAGCATGCACCACCAACCATCTACCCCACCATCTAAATCCAGTCCATTCAGCACGAAGCACTCAGCACTAATTTCTGATATTAAAGCTGTCAAACTTGAGTGAAAGTTTGCACCACTTTCTGTGAGGTCTTATGCAATCATTTTCTTTTGAATTGCATTGTTATTCAACTTTGACGGGAAGACTGTTTATTGTTCATTGTTCACCCAAAATACTAAATCGCAATATTGCGATTTGAAAGTCTCATAATTCATGAAATTAGACAAAAATTGGGGTGATACGATATGCTGTAATTCTGGTAATTTCATTACTGAGAAATAATGAATCGTACAAAAATTGTACTGAACAGCTAAGTGCATTTTGACTGTGTGCTATTAATCATGTCGGACGGAACCTAGCATGTCAGACGGAATTTCATCAATGTTCCTATGGTAACAAAGTTATAAATAGATGTCAGATCTTTTTAACTATGAAAAACATTAGTACCCATGATGACCTTTCTACAAAAGGCAAGGAATTAATGATTTGGGCAAATTGCTAAAAAAGTAACATTTTCATTCCGTCCGACATGATTGGTTCCGTCCGACATGATGTGTTTTTGAATAGTTCCTGTTGCCATGACAACAATCCTTGAATAAAGATTTTTTTGAGAATTTAATGTTTGGTTGTTCTTCTGTTTATTTGACTGTGAATTGCTCACTTATCACTTAAACTTTCGATAGAATAATAACTTGAATAAGAAAAGTCAAGGGTCCTCATTTCTATCGATTCCGTCCGACATGGTCAGTTTTTGCCCTTTTACAGACAAATTTTGAAAAGATATTTGGGAAGTTACTTATACATGATGAAAGTCATGTAAGCTCTCCATGTCCCTGTACAGAAGTCTAAAGAAAACTACCTCTAACAAAAATGAAAGCTTCTTTTGCTATCAAATTCCGTCCGACATGATTACGACAATTTTGAAACAGGCCCCCATGCGGAAACCAACTCGCATATTTAATGAGCTGTGTCCTTTGACCTGTGGACTCTGAATTCAAACTTAACCTTTATTTTGGTGTCATCTACCTACACACCAAAATTTTTTGTAAATCTGTTGAATATTTCATTAAGTTATCATGCGGAAACCAACTCGCATATTTAATGAGCTGTGACCTTTGATCTGCGGACCCCGAATTTGAACTTAGCCTGTATTTTGGTGTCATCTACCTACATGTACACACCCCAATTTTTTTTTAATCCGTTAAATATTTTCTGAGTTATTGCGTGGAAACCAACTCGCATACATTATTTAATGAGCTGTGACCTTTGACCTGCAGACTTCGAAGTCAAACTTAGCCTGAATTTCGGTATCATATACCTACACACAAAAATCTTTTAAAATCGGTTACATATTTTTAGAGTTATTGCGTGGAAACCAAGTGGGGGGGAGTACGGACAGGATCAATGCTAAATGCTCCCACGTTTTTAAGTCCCATAGGCTGATAACAGATTATGGCAAACTTGAGGTCTAGGTGGTAAGCAGTAAGCAATGGCATAGAGAGGTCTTATATAATAATCTGTGTAATCTGTGCTGAGGCATAATCTTCCCATTTATAGTCCTAATCCATATGGATTATCTAATCCTATTACATGTTGTAGACCTCATAACAATTATAGGGAAACATCCCAGACTCAGTTTACAGTCAAACTTGACTACCTAGTCACAGTGGGCAATGATATCAAGAGAAAGTCTCTATCAAACTGTATTTATTATTATCATATCATCACACATGAAGTTACAGCAAGTTTTAGTTTTGACCCGGGGGGGGGGGTGTCCTGCACTATCGCAAGATATCCCAAAGCCCCAGGGGAGAAAATACATGGGGTCTGGCGTAGGGGAACTTTGGTCCCCAAAACACTCAAAAGAGCTCTGGAAACTAACAAGTGGAATGCCTCTGGCCGTCTCACCTGCACCACGCGGTTCAATATAGCAGCAGTGCTGACTTTGAATACTACTCTAACTCGCACAAGATGTTCAGTGATACATGGTTACTCTTATGTCCACTTTTTATGAACTAGACCAATAAACTTACAGAGATATGATGGTTATTCAACAAAAAAACCCAACATGGCCAAAGTTCATTGACCTTACATGACCTGTGACCTTGATCATGTGACCTGAAACTCGCACAGGATGTTCAGTGATACTTGATTACGCTTATGTCCAAGTTTCAGATCCCAAACTTTCAAAGTTATGATGGTAATTCAACAGATACACCCAGTTCGGCCAAAGTTCATTGACCTTTGACCTTGGTCATGTGACCTGAAATGCGCACAGGATGTTCAGAGATACTTGATTACTATAATATCCAAGTTTAATGAACTAGACCAATAAACTTTCAAAGTTATGATGGTAATTCAACAGATACCCCCAATTCGGCCAAAGTTCATTGACCCTAAATGACCTTTGACCTTAATCATGAGACCTGAAACTTGCACAAAATGTTCAGTGATGCTTGATTACTATTATGTCCAAGTTTCATGAGTCAGATCCATAAACTTTCAAAGTTATGATGGGAATTCAACAGATATCCGCAATTTGACCAAAGTTCATTGACCCTAAATGACCTTTGACCTTGGTCATGTGACGTGAAACTCGTGCAGGATGTTCAGTGATACTTGATTAACCTTATGTCCAAGTTTCATGAACTAGGTCCATATATTTTCTAAGTTATGATGACATTTCAAAAACTTAACCTCAGGTTAAGATTTCGATGTTGATCCCTCCAACATGGTCTAAGTTCATTGACCCTAAATTACCTTTGACCTTGGTCATGTGACATGAAACTCTAATAGGATGTTCAGTAATACTTGATTAACCTTATGGCCAAGTTTTATTAACTAGGTCCATATACTTTCTAAGTTATGACGTCATTTCAAAAACTTAACCTCAGGTTAAGATTTGATGTTGACGCCGCCGCCGCCGCCGTCGGAAAAGCGGCGCCTATAGTCTCACTCTGCTTCGCAGGTGAGACAATAAAAAGGGGCCCTGGAAACCTCAATTCATGGCAATGATGCATATTTGGGCAGAAAGTTGTGATAAATAGTCCCCGAAAAAAAAAAAATTGCCTGCAAGCCCAAAGAGACATAGCTGCAAAATTTCATGAGCATTTCCTGTATTAAAAGAATACTGGATTAGTGCAAAACTTTAAAATGTCATAACTTTGTTATTCCATGTCCAATTTTACTGAAATTGTCAAAATTTTCCACCCAAAAATTTGCCCCCCCCCTCTTGGAAAAACCTGGATCTGCCCCTGCCTATAATAGCAAACCTGTATAACACCTAGATAGATCCTTGCGATTTGATTGGTTGTTTAATATCGTTCATTCAGCCCATATTGAAATGACGTCATCAACCGTGCAATTTTGTATCCATTCATCGTGCAATTTTGGATCCATACGATTTTGTCCATTGCACGTAGACAAATAGACAAATAAATATGCATGTTGTAATGAAGTAACAATCAACAGACCAAACTCGCACTGCATAAGCATGTTTTGCATCTAAATTCATAAATTTCTCATGAAAAAAAAAAAATTTGTGTGTCATATAAACCAAATAATGAATGTTTTTTCATTCATGCAATGGACAGAATACTTCATTCGGTGAAAGATGAAATAATGATCCATTCAACTCGGCTACGCCTCGTTGAATGGATCATTTCATATTTCACCTCATGAAGTATTCTGTCCATTGCACTCATAAACATTCATTATTTGTATACTATTGCCCTTGATAATATATTCATCATCTGTATTCATAGCAAACCTGTATGGATAGGATGTCTACCAGTCATGAGAGCACTTCTTGTTGGCGTGCAGACGTACGTCACATAATAATTGGTGAGAATGACGCCCTCTTGTGCCAGAGCATCAATATTAGGAGTCGGAATCTGTGATGAACCGTGGAAGCTAACATCGTTCCAACCCTGCAGGAATGAACACATGGAAATTCAGAATAACAATAACAACAAACAATACTTGTATAGCAAAAATATCACAACAAGATCTATGCACTCTGAGAGAGACCTTGGATATTATTATCACGACTATTAAATTTGAGGTGGCTACCGTCATAGTACGCAAGAATTCAAAGGATGAATCCTGCCTCTAGGTCCCAATTCAACTTGCAGCACAGTGTGCTCCTTGCTGAAGGAAATTAATGCCAGAGCTGATATTCTATCTCATACCCCTTTGATTTAGAGGTGAGTCCTGGCAAAGAATTATTTTTCGTTTTACTTTTTTTATTTAGAATTTCTTTACTTTATTCATTCATTTTTTTTCATTTTTTATTTATTTTGTTTCATTTATTTTATTTCAGTTTTTTATTTATTTATTATTATTATTATTATTTTTTTTTTTGGGGGGGTACTTTTCACAACTTACTGCCTGAATTGGATAAGTCTACATGGTAATGAATTGCAATTTCTGGGGCTTCTTTTTAGTTTCCACGGCGCTTTTGAGCATTTCGGGGGCTAAATCGCCCCCCCCCCAGCCACCATGATGTATTTTTTTCTTTGGGCGAGTCAAAACCACTCAACCACAATGCTTCATGATTTCATTGAAGTAAAATTCTGTCTGGAAGTCTACTTACAAAAATAGATGGTAAAAGTGAGCACACAAAACAAAAGTAAAGTTCACATTGTTGAGAAAGAAGAAATCACAGATTTTTCTTTTCAGAACTCTAAATAATTTTTTGAAAGGTGATATAGAGTCTAGTCAAGAGAGTATGTCTTCATATTTTATACCATCATCTACACTGACAAATAAATGTCAGATATATGCCCAGAACTTGGTACATTGCACAGTACTCTGAATTTGCAGTAAAAAAGAGATCTGCAGATAATATTTCTACAGAGTATTAAAGGGCCCAGCAACTGACAAATCATGGGGGAAATACAAAATTTGCAAAAGGCCAATTGACTTGCATAATATAATCCGTCCGTCATGAGCGCCCGTCGGACTAATGCGATAAAAGTTCGGACTGCACGAATTTCTAGTTTCCAACAATCCCAATTCCTAGACTTATGGCAGGCCTCTTTAAAATAAATAACCACTGTAAAGTTCCATGATTCAAAGTGAAAACAGGCAGTTTACATCTGGTTGGTTAGTCTATTGCTCTCAAGACCTCCCAGACATGCCAGCGTCTATTACATAACACCCCCAGGCCACGTGCAGCCGAGTGGAATCCCTTCTCTGTTGATTTGTCAATGAAAGGTCGCTTTAAGTATAAAACCTTTGCTTCAGAACATTCCCTTCGAATGTCAAATGCTCGTGGTTGAGGCTTACAAATAATTGTTTACGCTGCACCACTGTATTGGCACACAGGTTAGATAGAATTCGAAGTCCATGCACGCCAGACAAATGTCGATTTGAATCAATAGAGAAAAATCCAATAACGCTGAAAACTTCATCAAAATCGGATGTAAAATAAGAAAGTTATGACATTTTGAAATTTTGCTTACCGTACTTTTCACAAAACAGTTCATGAACAAGTCAGAGACATACAAATCGTAGTACAAGTACGATGATACACCAACCTGTTGGACAGTACTTTCGCGGATGATGATGATGAGAGTCAATGATGTCCCTCACTCACTTTTTCTTTTTTATTGTTTGAAATGTATACACAATATTTCAATTTTTACAAATTTGACAATAGGGGCCAACTTCACTGAAAATGTTTTATAAATGGTAATTCCACATGTTAAGAGACAAATTTAGAATATTTCATAGAATAAAATACAAAAGAAATAGTGAGTGGGTGATGTCATTAGCCCCCTCATTTATATACAGACCTGGGGCCCATTTCATAAAGGACTTGCAACTGCTGTAACTTTGCCAAAATCGATAATGGCAACTACCAGGATAACCTTGATTGTGATTGGCTGCTGAGCCCTGTTGCCATGGTAGTTGCCATAATGACAAATTTACAACAGTTGTAACTCTTTACGAAACGGGCCCCCAGGATGTAAATATAAAATGTTTTATGACGTAAAATTTAAAATGTCATTACATGTACATCTGATTTTGATGAAATTTTCAGTGTTATGTTTGTTGGATTTTTCTCTTTTTATTTAAAAGAACTTTTTGATGGGGTGGACTTGTCCTTTAATAGTAACAACAAGGGCACCGGAAGCACGGGGGGGGGGGGGGGTGGGCAAAATCTGAATTTCCTAAATTTTCAGCTCGCACTTCGCGCTCGCAAGTTTTGATTAGTGAGATGGGTTTGATAATTATGATTACAAGTGCTTTTATGTGCATGTTTAGATGTAATTCTAACACAATCAGCAAGCGCTCATTGGCACTCACATTAGATGACTATGGTGAGATGTGTATACCCGGTACTCTAAATGGATTCCTAAAAAAAAGTACTTAAAATCTTCCTGTTTGGGGGTCAATATATACAAAAATTTCAGCTCGTGCTTTGCGCTTGCATTATTTAGCCAGACAGGTACATCTCATGATTACAAAAGATTTATTTCAGGTCTGAATATCAAAATTTTAAGCTCACGCTTTGTGCTCACACTATTTGACCAGTGAGAGGCATATCCGTTTAATAGCACTTTCCTTAAAATGTCTCTATCAGGTCAGTATAACTGGCAACTGGGCGCGCTTCACGTGCTCATATAGTGACTCAAATTTTTTCTGGTGCCCCCCCCCCCCCCCGTGACCCACGGTACGCCACTGCTGTCAGCGACAAATTGAAGTTTATATTATATATCTGAAGAACTTTTCATTTATTTACTTCTTTAGAAATTTAGTTATCCCAAGTCAAGAAACATAATTGGGAGATGGTGGCAATATGAAAACAATAGTAAAAATACCTCCAGCTCTAGGACAAGGCAAATATAATTTCTCACAAGTACCAAAAAAAAAATGAAACTTTCTTCAAATGACAAATGGTTAATGAATTATGTTCTCATCTGCTGTTTGATTTGCTTTACTTCATTCGCATTGAACACGTCACTAGGGTAACTTAGAACTCTACATTAAATTTATACATGAATCATATTCATTTTAATATATTACAGATTTCAGCAGATTGTCAAGTCAATTTAAGGATCGGTGCCTTGACTTTTAATGTTATTGCTGGTTTGTCAACATTTTTTGTGGGGGCATAATCAATAAATCATGTTCAGAACTTTAGTTACTCACAAGATCATCTGCTACGATGAATATGATATTTGGAGGCTGGTCTGTGTAAACACTGTGTAATAAACAGCTCAGTAAGATAAAGAAGATCCTAGGCATACTGATAATCTTCTCACAAATTGCCACTTTGTGTGTCAGAGTCTAGACTCAGAGTTTCACTCCTCTTCGGTCTTCCTTGCTCTTCTTAACGCTCGAGCTTTTTCATCTGTCATTTGATCCAGTAACGTGACATGTGTCCAGTTGTAGTCTAAGTCTTAGACATCAAAATTTGTATTCAAACACTTATCACTAAATTGGGGTCCACGAAAATAATAATAAGCTAGTATAAATACTTGAATTATTTTATTAGCTCATATATCTTGGGAATCGTCAAGTTTTTATAAGAATTAATTGACACAATGTTCCAGCAAATATCAAGAAAATAAGATAACTGTCAATTAGAGTCTGCATGCGTATATGCAGAATAGGAAAACATTGCAGTCGATATATCATGTGACTCAAAAGTCATGTGACTGAGTGCAACTGAGCATGCATAGAGAGCGAGTTCGAGAGGATCAAACTTCAAAGGAGGAATCGGGAGTTTTTCGAAAAGAAAACATCATTCATACTGTTGCTTCAAATTTGTCAGTAAATTGAGAGAATAGGGAGTTTTAAGGTGCGTACGGTATTTAGTTTGTTATTCAAACCTGAATAAGATACACAAATAAAGAAGCAATAATAAATAACCAGCGACGGCTCCGCGCTCCTGGGAGTTTGCCTCCTCCACGGCCATGGCTAACGCGGCGGCGGGGCCCCAGAAGAGCGGGCGAAGCCTTTAGCGGAAGGCGGCAGAGCTCTCTGCTCTGGGGCCGATTGCACGAAAGGCCGGGTCTTTGGCAGGACCGTCTTTCGTGTCGCCCATCTTTTATATGCGCCATGTAAAACGCATTTTAAATAAATCATCTGCAAACATATTCCATTCGTCCGTTAAAATAAACAAAATATTTGTTTATAGATGTGATATATCATGAAATTGTATAAAATTTGATTTAAAAGCAAGCTAACGAATCTTATTCTTTATCATAAATTTCAGAAACACCCCGCTTATAGCGTATCATAAAAGATGGGCGACACGAAAGACGGTCCTTGGAAAGACCATTTCGTGCAATCAGCCCCAGGGGCGGGGTACGTGGGTAGCAGTCTATGGCCGATTGCAGGAAAGGCCAAGGGTCTTTGCGAGGGCGAGGGGCGGTCTTTACCGGGGGAGGGGCACTCAAATTAAACCTTACTTACCTACCGCAAATACAGTGGAAGAATGCTAAATCAGGACAGCAGAAGTCAAGCTTCCAGGTAATTATTTGGGGTGTGCCTTACGCACGAAGCCTGCCCCCGACTTTAATGGGGGTCTTTCATATCGCTTTTTTATCAATATGATTGATGCACCATGATATGACAAGCATTTTTTAGATAAATTACCTGGAAACATATTTCATTCATTAATTGAACTTAACTTTGAAGGGAACAAAATTAAATCTATTGTTTTATAAAATGACATAATCCGGTTTAACTTAAAGTGAGCTAAATAATGTTGTTCATACTAGATCTATAATAAAGTTGTTAGAAGGTGCTTCACACAGCGCGTTTTAATAAATGGGCTGCATGAAAGACGATCCTTGCAAAGACATTTTCTTGCAATCGGCCCACTCTACTTCACAAAAAATAGTTTTTTATTGTGGAAAGAATATTTGTTTTTGTAATTTACAGGTCTTCAATGAAATCAATGATGATCAGAACTGCGTGATCATTTTTAAATTCCTGGAAGGCTGACTCAAGTGAGATGTATTCAGTTTCAAAGATGTTGGCTCTGATGAGAGCTTTTCTTCTTTGCTGTATGCTTAAATGTGTGTTCACAGCCCAGCCTCCTAATATTATATTCATCGTTGCAGACGACCTGGTGGGTATAAAATCAAGATGGTTTTGTCCTAATCGAATAAGAAAATGTCTCTTCAGTCTGTTCAACTCAGAAAGAGGAAATGTTTGTGAGCAACTACATGTGTTAACACTTTTTATTATCCATACCTATATCAACCAGCTATAGATCTTTTGTATTAGAGGAAGAAGAGGGAGAAGGAGGAGGGAAAGAAGGAGGACGGGGGAAGAAGAAGAGGGGGAGAAGGAGGAGGAGAAGAAGAAAGAGAGAGAGAGAGGGGGGGGGGGAGGAGGAGAACTCATTTTTTTTCATATCAATTTTACTGTATTATATCCCAATGATTTAAGGTACTCTACTCAATGATTTATGTATGGTACATGAAAGAAAGAAAGTGAAATAAACTGCTTTTGATATTAGAGAAAATGCGCAATTGACAATTATTTTACCGAGAAAGCACAAATTTGGAATTCTGCAAAACCTTTAGAGCAATTTTGTTGATTTGAAGAACTCTAGATACATTGTATTGTAAACAAACATTTTAAGACTTTCATATACTCTAGCTCCTTATCTATTTTTGGAACTTTGTAAAATATGTTTTTATAATCCTTTATGGCCGGGTGGGTGTTTCATAAAGCTGTTCGTAAGATACATGTAAGAGCGACTTGAAGAATGACTGGTGATCCTTTCTTGTGGTGAATGATATAATTAATTGGCGATGGTTTACAGCGTAAGAAAGGATCACTAACTTACGAACAGCTTTATGAAACGGCCCCCTGTTCTGTTATATATTCATTTACACATACAGTTTCATTCATATTGATTTCTTGTATGGTAAATAACAAGATGTGGTTTTACTTATATTTTCTATTGCAGGGATGGAACGATGTTAGTTTTCATGGTTCATCGCAGATCCTGACTCCGCATCTTGATGCGTTGGCATTGGAGGGGGTCTTGCTAACCAATTACTATGTATCCCCCATTTGTACGCCAACTAGGAGTGCTATTATGTCAGGCAAACACCCGATACACACAGGTTTGTTAACATCTTCACATAGTCACATAGTAAAGCATGGAGCGTTGTGGCCCAGTGGATTATTAGTCTCCGGACTCTGAAACAGAGGGTCGTGGGTTCAAATCCCAACCATGGCGTAGTTTTCTTCAGCAAGAAATTGATCCACAATGTGCTGCACTCAACCCAGGTGAGGTTAATGGGTACCTGGCAGGAATTTATTCCTTGAAACGCAGCGCGCGTAACAGCTGCACTGCTAAAGCCAGGGTAATTATGCTGCATATACTGTAGAGCGCTTAGAGACTTCTGACAAAGTAAGTATTAAGCGCTATATAAGCAAGTATAATTATGAAAGAAATATGCGCTATGGCTAGGAATCGAACATGCATCCCTCCGTTTTAGAGACAACAGGCAGAACCACTAGACCATGAGATTGCCCCCTAACCCACTCTGGTGCTGCTACTTGTGTGTATACGCATAGTGATGAAATACATTTTGTCTGCTTCTAGCACTGTAAATACTAGGAGTAGGCAATAAATGATTTTTCATTTTGCTTCAAGACTTTTTTCTTTTCCTTTTACCTTATCTCAACATGAAATGACAATATTTAGGGTCCTGGGTCAGAGAAAAATGTGTGCCGGCCCAAAATCCAAGATGGCGGCCATTTCCCTAAAAGATATTATTTTGGCCATTTAGGGTTGCAAAAAGAACACGTAACATCTGTTCCCTATGTAAAATGACCCCCAAAATTATTTTGACCACTGTATAGCCCACATTGGTAAATTGATGTATTCTTGCCATTCCAGGGCTGCAGTATAGCGTTATCATAGCAGACCAGCCGTACGGCCTCAGCACCAATGAGACCATAATGCCTCAGTATCTCCGGCCTTTGGGATACCGTACACATATGGTTGGTAAGGTAAGGAAATGAAATGTAGTGTTCTTCTTTTCAAGACTTTTGGATGTAAATGGGCTATCACACCCCAAGTGGGGGGGACGTTACAAAGACTTGAGTGTGACTTCTTAGTGCCAATGCACCCATGATATCCAACATGCGTTCTCATTGAATGAATATGCAGTAGGACCTGTGGGAAGGATTTGACCAATGCAGTGATGGCTTATTTGCCACATGCAGCTAGGAATTCAAATAAAATTATCAGCCACACTTAAATTTTTGTGAAACACCCCCCACCTCCCCCCCTCGGATATTTTAACCAGCATATTTCAATCAACCCGATTTCTTGATAGCAAGAATTGATTTTTGATTAATAGTTTAAATTGATTCCACGATAAAAATTTATTTCTTGCTATTGTTTTATGTTAACAAAAGGCAATGTCTACCGGTATATGGAATGTGTGATATAAAGAAATATTCAGAAGACAGATTGATTAAAACATGGCTTGCCATTCTTACATGTAAGGGTGGTGATACACGTACATATGTGTCGAAAATGGACTGAAACTTAAGTGTAACACCCCCCCCCTTAATTCAAAAGCCAGGCTGACGCTGACTCGGACTGATTTCACCTGACTGAGTCCACCTGTGTATGTGGTATGGAGGGGCCTTCATGCCACCTTTAGTCCTTCCATTTGTGTATGTATCACCCCCCAAGCGATGTTGGTTTATTACTTAAGGCCACCACACACCTCACGACTGTTCGAGATCCGATTTTGGAACAAATCGCATTTTGCTCATTTTCTGAAAAAGTGAATGGAACAAATTTTATTTGAGGTTAAAATTATTTGAAACAACACTGATACAACCATTTTGAAAGGTTACAAGCCTTTATGTTAGAGTAAAGGCCAAATTAGTTTCAAATCATAGGCAATCGTACGACTGGTATGACGTCATTACGACTAGGTATTAAAATTGCTTTTATTCTAAGAAGGATGATTGCACAGTCACAGATTTGAACACAGGTATTCATACGATGATTTAGAACATTACACAGTAAGATGTTCCAAGTCTCAGTATTAGCATCAAATTCTACTACTATTTTACTACTATTTTATTCTTAAATCTGGTCGCAGACCAATCATAAGGTGTGCGGTCGCCTTTAAACTACACTCAGAGGTAAAAGTCCATGATGAATTCAGCATATAGAGAGATGAACATGTACAACGTCAACAGGCCAAAAAAATAAATATTTATTTTCAGAGGCCTCTTTTCACAATGTACTACCTACATGTAAATCTGAAATATTGGATAAGCTTTAATGTTCCAGTGAATGGGAATATTCCAGGGCTCTTGTGAGCATTTCGGGGTAAAATCACCCCGAGCCCCCATGTTTTTTCCCTTGTTGAGCATTTCATTATGATTCACCTCCTCACTACAGTACAATTTGTTTGTTGTGGGTTTGGGAAATAGTGGCATTTAGGGTTCTTCAGCAAGGACTATACACCCATCGAAAGAGGCTTTGAGTCGACATACGGATATTACCTCGGCCAGCAAGACTACTTCACCCATGAAGCCCAGGTAGAACATTTACCGCAGGTACAATCTATGCTGCATGTACGATTTTTTTTTGTATTACACTGCAAAAATGCAGGTGTTTTTCAGCATCAGCCCGGTATATTAATATGTCATCATCAGAGGAATGAAACTTGTTTGAGACAACACTGGGTTCATTTTCTTGAAAGTTTCCAGCCAAATCAAAATAATTTTTTCAAAATATGGAAAATTGATGGCCATTTCATGGATGTAAAGATGTGAAATTTCAGCAACTTTTGGGGAAACTTTTTTCTTATATCGTCAAATGGTTGTCACGGAGAATGTTCAAGCTTTTATTGGTTGTTTTGAATGGTGCTTAAGTGTTTTGACACCTTGTGTTTTCCGTGGTGTTTAAGCAGCATCAGATAATGTTAAAACTTAATGACCCAAATTCACAAAGGTGGTTTTGAAAACCAACGGTTGAGTCCATGGTTTTATGCAGATTTCCTGTATAAATTACTCTTCATTTAGTGCGTATCGGGCCCATGTATAAAACATGTCCAATGCTGACGCGCGCATTTGTCACAGTGCGCCGAATTGACGCCCGTTACCATGCTTAGAAACGCTATTTTACTCATGAGTCCTTTGTTTGAAGAGTGGAATCATGAATAAAATAGCGTGGATAACCACGGCAACAGGCGTCAATTTGGCGCACTGTGACAAAAGCGCGCATCAACAATGGAATTTTTTAATGTACGCGGTAAAATGAGTGTAATTTATACAGGAAATCTGCATAAACCATGGACTCAACCTTGGGTTGTTTGATTTCAAAATGGTGGTGTTTCAACACTTCTGTGTTGTGGCCATACACGATGCAGGGCTGATGTTGATATTACTCCTTCTTTTTGCAGAGTGCCTTGAATGTACAGTCTTGAAAGGGTGCTCAAGTCTGAAATCGATATGAACTGAAATTCGAATTGAATTTAAACTTTATTTTACCGTCATCTTTAAAGAGAAATGCCAAGCTCAACACACTGAAAATGTCATTTGATTTTGATGAAAAATAAAACAAAATAAAACAAGTTTTATAGCATTGTTAGTATCACTGTATCAGTGAAATGGGTGCATTATCATTGTCATGAATATGCATGGATCACATGTTCATTACCATGAATATGCATCAAGTGAGGTAATGATATCTGTTTATTAATAGTTCATATTGATTTCAGCAACGAGCATCCCTTTTAGCCTGCATGCATATGTTTTGTTTCAATGTACACTAATAATCATATGAAATATTTTGTTCTCTCTCTCTCTCTCTATCGCTCATAAAAAAATACTAACAAATCTTTGGCGGTGCATGCACACAAATTTTCCTGGGCTTGCTTGGCTGTCTGTCTGCCTATACCTCAACACACCTAAACCACACCCTTGTCTAACCCACTCCTACCCCTCCTACCCCTATCCTGCCCCATATGTTCTCTATGGGGGCGTGGCTTTTTAGTGGCATCTAGGGTTTTTCAAGGATAGTCTTACTCCCAGTCACCGTGGTTTTGAGTCGTATTACGGTTACTACGGCGGAATGCAGGACTACTTTACCCACGAGTCCACAGAGGTAATAACCCAAATTTTCTGTCATCCATATTTCCTTAAATACTCTTTGATATTATTTCGTCCTCTGTATTTTCTCAACATTGAACCTTAAAGAATGATCCTTTTCAGCTGCTGCATGAAAGCTTTCTCTATTTGACCCTTGCCCCTATTTCTATTTCTACTTGTACCCCATTCGTTTACTCTTTACTGTACATCTCTATCCTTTAATTAAAGGGGTGGTCCAGGCTGAAAGTATTTATAGCTTAATAAATAGAGTAGAATTCACTGAGCAAAATGCTGAAAATTTCGTCAAAATCGGACAACAAATAGCAAAGTTATTGAATTTTAAAGTTAAGTAATATTTTGTAAAAACAGTCATCATGAATATTCATTAGGTGGGCTGATGATGTCACATCTCCACTTGTTCTTTTGTATTTTATTATATGAAATTAGGTTTATTCAAATTTTTTCCTCCAAGAACTAGAAAAATTGGATTGACAACTGATTTAGTGCATTAGATATTTATTGCTGCAACTTATTTCATCATAAGGGAGACATACTATTCACACAAGTATGAAATAATGAAAAAAATGTGATTTTATGTAATAACATAAGAAAACGGAAAGTGGAGATGTGACATCATCAGCTCGCCTAATGAATCTTCATGACAACTGTTTTCACAAAATATTGCTAAACTTTAAACTTCAATAACTTTATTATTTGTTATCCGATTTTGATGAAATTTTCAGCGTTTTGCTCAGTGAATTCTACTCTGTGTATTAAGACATAGATATTTTCAGCCTGGACCACCCCTTTAAATTCAATTTCAATGTTTCTCAAAAATAAGAAACATGTAAAATATAGAGACAGAGCATTGTCCCAAAAGATATAAAACATATTTATGACAATGAGGGGTCAATGAGCAAGTATCCTTTATAAGATATTTTTCCCATATTCAAAACATAGAATTTACATTCTTAGTAAACCTTAGTAAAAGACATAACGTTGATGAAAAAAAACAATTGTCAATTTGTTAGGGGGAGATTTGCTCCAGGGATGAGAGATTGAACACCAGGCTTTCAGATGTATCATAGTTTCCTTTTGTTAATAATACATGATTTTAATGCTGGCAGCAATAGGCCTTTGTAGCTTTTATTTGTTTATTGATCTCTGTGAGTAGCTGTTGGTTTGATAGATTGCATGAAATTTGCCACTCTTTATGCATGTGAAATAGATTACAGGTTTTAGAATAGATTTGTGAAATGAAGACAAGCTACTGACTGCTTCCCCGCTCCTTTCCAAGATGCACCCACCTGTCTTTCTTTCTTTTAGCTCTTTAATTAATTATGCATGTTTATTAATGAAATTGACCCACTCATATTCATCACTTTTCATTTAATACTTCATTTACTATCAATTGTCCTAATGCATAAATTACTAATTTGATTTTGTTTGTTTAATGTTTGCATGATATTGATTGCTAATCTACCGTCACTTGATTTCCTTCATGTTATAATTCAAAATGTATGTGTGCTTTTTCAATTTTAACTAAGTTAGCATTAGCTTTATTTAAAGTGATATATATGGATTAAAATAAAAGGAGAAAAATATATGATTAAATAAGGTGATACCCCCCAAAAAAAAAAAATCAAGTAGGACTTTGGAGGTGTAAATTATATTTGAAATTAAATTTGGAAAGATATCACTGATACAGACATAATTGCGCTTACATTATGTATTAGAGACCAGCTCCTACTTAAAAAAGTTGTTTCTGATTACCCTAAAGATCCACCATTATCCTCCAGCTGAATGACTTTTTGAAATAGTCTTGTATTATACTAATGGTTTGACTTGTGTGTTTTCAGTGTATTTGCAAGGACTGATCCTGCGCTGCAGAGCGAAAACTTGTTATTATATGTGTAAATGCAAGATTACCATTTCAAGAATCTTGATGTTGAAACAACCTCAATTTATTTTCATTGTTTCCTTCTTCCCTTGTCGCAGAGTGAAAACTTGGGGTTTATATGTTTAAGTGCAAGATTACCATTTTAAGAATCTTGAAGTTGAAACAACCTCATTTTATTTTCAATGTTTCCTTCTTCCCTCGTCGCAGAGCAAAAACTCGGGATTATATGTTTAAATGCAAGATTACCATTTTAAGAATCTTGATGTTGAAACAACCTCAATTTATTTTCATTGTTTCCTTCTTCCCTCATCGCAGAGCAAAAACTTGGGATTATATGTTAAAATGCAAAATTACCATTTTAACAATCTTGATGTTGAAACAACCTTGATTTATTTTCATTGTTTCCTTCTGCCCTTGTTGCAGAGCAAAAACTTTTTATTATATTATTAAATGCAAGATTACCTTTTTAATAATCTTCAAGTTGAAACAACCTCATTTTATATTCATTGTTTCCTTCTTACCTCGCAGCATAAAGTGACTGGATTTGATTTCCATGTGAATGGGTCAGTCTACAAACCCGTTTTCGGCCAGTATTCTACCGAGATTTATACAGAGAGGACGCAGGAAATCATTCGCAATCATAACCCGCAAGAGGTAATACCTCGCTTATATTCTCAATGATCACCCTGTGATGGATACGTCTATGGCTTTAGCAGCCATTGCAGGTGGCTACAAGCTACAACTATTAAGCATTTTGGTTAAAATATCATCACAATATAATTTCCTCTAATAATAACCCTGTTCAGGAGTCGACGATTAAATGTTGATTTTCAATGGTTGGTGCATCAACTACCGAGTAGGCCTGGTGGGTGTTTCATAAAGCTGTTCGTAAGATACCAATGACTTTACGCGACTGGTGACCCCTTCTTGTGCTAGATGATACATCACTATGTCATTCATTTAGGAGATAAGAACATGTTTCAGTCGTTCGTAAAGTTGTGCGTATTCTTACAAGCAGCTTTATGAAACACCCACCTGGCAGGTGTTTCATATAGCTGTTCGTAAGATACGAATGACTTTATGCACGACTGGTGATCCTTTCTTGTGCTATGTGATTTCCCTGTATAATTGAGTTATGACCTAAGAACATATTCCAGTCGTGCGTAAAGTTGTGCGTAACTTTACGAGCAGCTTTATGAAACACCCACCTGGGATGAATACCCTTTTGTCATTCAATTGTTCGCCTGGGTAAACAATGAAATAGTTTGAACAGTTGAGATTCCTGGATTATAAGAAATTATGAAGAATTTAATATGTACTTGACCTGCCAGTGGTCACACTTAATGAGCAAGCTGACTCATTCGAGTGTCCCAGTACAGCGCCTATGACATGCACATCAAGTTGACACAGCTGAACGATGCACGGTCGCCATTGGGGCTGTCATTGTGTCTTGAAAGAGTTGCATTGTTGGAACTCATTAAACTTTAGAAAAAATTTCATTTGCTGTCTTCCACTTTGTTGTCAAAGATTATGGCCATGTACTTTTGATGATAAAAGTGTCAAATCAGTAACTAACCTTTGTCGAACATATTCCGATAGTTTGTAAACTGAGATCAAATTCATTGATTGTTTTTACTCCAGGTTGGTTTTTCATAAAGCTGTTCGTAAGTTAAGAGCGACTTTAAGAACGACTGGTGAACATTTCTTACGCAGTAATTAACCACCAATAAACATTTAATGGTGAATATCATTTACCACAAGAAAGGATCACCAGTCATTCTTAAAGTCGCTCTTAACTGAATAAGAACAGCTTTATGATATGGTCCTCAGGCCTGCTACTAAGTTAGTGAAACAATATCAAAATGTAACGGTTTTTTATGCTTTTTTTAACCACTCAGTATTTTGGTCAGTCTTTGAGTGTAATTTTGAGAGCCCTTGTAGTATAAAAACCATTGTCTTCTATTTCCCTTTTAGTCCTACATGTATACAGTGTACATGTAGATACCCATAACTATATTTCATGTATCTTTTATTCATTTTCGTAATTTTATCGATGACCTGTTCATATTCTTAAATAATCTTTCTATATTTTGTAGCCGCTGTATATCTACCTAGCCCATCAAGCGGTACACAGTGCAAATTACGATGGTCAGAGGTTGCAAGCTCCGCATAAGTACTACGAAAGATTCCCGAACATTAAAGATGAAAACAGGAGAAAATTTGCAGGTAATTTCTTTTGATAGTATCATA